>NW_012289809.1:0-5184 GCF_000151885.1 Dipodomys ordii | reverse complement strand
GGACACAGCGGGGCACACAGCGGGACACAGCGGGACACAACTTGGACACAGCGGGAACACAGCAGGACACAGCGGGGGACACAGCGAGGACACAGCGGGACACAGCGGGACACAGCGTGGGACAAAGCGGGAGACAGCAGGGGACACAGCGAGGACACAGCGGGACACAGCGGCGACACATAGAGGACTCAGCGGGGGACACAGTGGGGGACAGAGCGGGACACAGCGGGACACTGCGGGGCACAGCGGGGGACACAGCGGGACACAGCGGGGGACCCAGCAGGACACAGCGGGACACAGCGGGACACTGCGGGGCACAGCGGGGGATACAGCGGGACACAGCAGGGGACACAGGGAGGACACAGCTTAACACAGCATGGGACAAAGCGAGGACACAGCGGGACACAGCGAGACACAGCGGGACACAGCGTGGACCCAGCAGTGGACACAGCGGGACACAGCGGGGGACAAAGCAAGACACCACGGAACACAGCAGGACACAGCGTGAAACAGTGGTGAACCTGCGGGGACACAGCGGGACACAGCGGGGGACACAGCGGGACCCAGCGGGACACATCTGGGGACCCAGCGGGACACAGCGGGACACAGCGGGGACACAGCGGGACACAGCAGGTCACAGCCGGGGACACAGCGGGACACAGCGGGACACAGCGGGGGACACAGCAGGGACACAGTGGGACACAGTAGGACACAGCGTGGGACAAAGCGGGAGACAGCAGAGGACACAGCGAGGACACAGCTAGACACAGCGGGGACACAGAGGGGACTCAGCAGGGGACATAGAGGGGAAAAAGCGGGACACCATGGGACACAGTAGGACACAGCGGGACACAGCGGGGACACTGCGGAACACAGCCAGGAGACACAGCGGTGGACAACGGGGGACAGAGAAGGGACACAGCGGGACACAGAGGGGACACAGCTGGACACAGAAGGGTACACAGCGGGACACAGCGGACACACAGCGGGGACAGAGCTGGACACAGAGGGACACAGAGGGGACAGAGCGCGACACAGGTGGACACTGAGGGAGACAGAGCGAGGACACAGCCGGACACAGCAAAACACAGCGTGACACAGTGGGGACACAGCAGGGGACACAGCGGGACACAGTGGGGGACACAGCGGGACACAGCGGGGTACACAGCACGGACAAAGAAGACACAGCGGGGGATACAGCGAGGACACAGCGGGACACAGCGGTGACACAGCGGGACACAGGTGGGGACATTTTGGACACAGCGGACACAGAGGGACACTGCAAGGACACAGCGGGGACAGTGGGGACACAGCATGACACAGCACGGCACAACGAGGTCACAGCAGTGGACACAGCAGGACACAGCGGGGGACACAGCGGGACACAGCGGGGGACACAGCGGGACACAGCGGGGACACAGCGGGGGACACAGCGGGACACAGCGGAGACATAGCGGGGACACAGCAGGAGCCAGCAGGACACAGCGGGGGACACAGCGGGACACAGCGGGACACAGCGGGGGACACTGCAGGGACACATTGGGACACAGTATTACACAGCGTAGGACAAAGCGGGAGACAGCAGAGGACACAGCAAGGACACAGCTGGGCACAGCGGGGACACAGAGGGGACTCAGCAGGGGACATAGTGGGAAAAAAGCGGGACACCACGGGACACAGTAGGACACAGCAGGACACAGCGGAGACACTGCGGGACACAGCCAGGGGACACAGCGGTGGACAGCGGGGGACAGAGAAGGGACACAGCGGGACACAGAGGGGACACAGCTGGACACAGAAGGGTACACAGCGGGACAGAGCGGACACAAAGCGGCGACAGACCTGGACACAGAGAGACACAGAAGGGACAGAGCGTGACACAGGTGGACACTGAGGGAGACAGAGCGAGGACACAGCCGGACACAGCGAAACACAGCATGACACAGTGGGGACACAGCAGGGGACACAGCGGGACACAGTGGGGGACACAGCGGGACACAGCGGGGTACACAGCAGGGACAAAGCGGGACACAGCGGAGGACACAGCGAGGACACAGCGGGACACAGCGGTGACAAAGCGGGACACAGCGGGGGACACAGCGAGGACACAGCGGGACACAGCGGTGACACAGCGAGAGACACAGCGCGGGACACAGCGGGACACAGAGGGGAGCAAAGAGAGGACACAGCTGGACACAGCGGGACACAGCGTCGATAGAGCGGGGACAGAGCGGGACACAGCGGTGACACAGCGGGACTCAGCGGGGGACACTGCGGGACCCAGCGGGACCCAGCGGGGACACAGCAAGGACACAGCGGGGGACACAGTGGGACACAGCGGGGGACACAGTGAGGGACACAGCGGGGGACACAGCGGGACACAGTGGGGAACACAGAGAGGACACAGAGGACCCAGCGGGACACAGCGGGGGACACAGCAGAACACAGCGTGGGAAACAGCGAGGACACAGCGGGACACAGCGAGACACAGCGGGACACAGTGGGGACACAGCAGTAGACACAGCGAGACACAGCAGGGGACACAGCGGGACACAGCGGGGAACACAGCGAGGACACAGCGGGGACACAGCGGGGACACTGCGGGAACATAGTGGGACACTGCGGGGCACACAGCAGGACACAGCGGGATAAAGCTTGGGACACAGCGGGAACACAGCAGGACACAGCGGGGGACACAGCGAGGACACAGCGGGACACAGCGGGACACAGCGTGGGACAAAGCGGGAGCCAGCAGGGGAAACAGCGAGGACACAGCAGGACACAGCGTCGACACATAGAGGACTCAGCGGGGGACACAGTGGGGGACAGATTGGGACACAGCGGGACACTGCGGGGCACAGCATGGGGACACAGCGGGACACAGCGGGGGACCCAGCGGGACCCAGCGGGACACAGCGGGACACTGCGGGGCACAG
The DNA here is from genome assembly GCF_000151885.1 of Dipodomys ordii. Lineage (NCBI taxonomy): Eukaryota > Metazoa > Chordata > Mammalia > Rodentia > Heteromyidae > Dipodomys > Dipodomys ordii. Next base: position 2,248 of record NW_012289809.1, on the reverse strand, counting down.
CGGGGGACACTGCGGGACACAGCGGGGGACACTGGGAGGACACAGCTTAACACAGCATGGGACAAAGCGAGGACACAGCGGGACACAGCGAGACACAGCGGGACACAGCGGGGACCCAGCAGTGGACACAGCGGGACACAGCGGGGGACAAAGCGGGACACCACGGAACACAGCAGGACACAGCGTGAAACAGCAGTGAACCTGCGGGGACACAGCGGGACACAGCGGAGGACACAGCGGGACCAAGCAGGACACAGAGGGGGACACAGCGGGACACAGCGGGGACACAGCGGGGACACAGCGGGACACAGCAGGTCACAGCGGGGGACACAGCAGGACACAGCGGGACACAGCGGGGGACACAGCAGGGACACAGTGGGACACAGTAGGACACAGCGTGGGACAAAGCAGGAGACAGCGGAGGACACAGCGTGGACACAGCTGGACACAGCGGGGACACAGAGGGGACTCAGCAGGGGACATAGAGGGAAAAAAGCGGGACACCATGGGACACAGTAGGACACAGCGGGACACAGCGGGGACACTGCGGGACACAGACGGGGGACACAGCGGTGGACAGCGGGGGACAGAGAAGGTACACAGCGGGACACAGAGGGGACACAGCTGGACACAGAAGGGTACACAGCGGGAAACAGCGGAAACACAGCGGGGACAGAGCTGGACACAGAGGGACACAGAAGGGACAGAGTGTGACACAGGTGGACACTGAGGGAGACAGAGCGAGGACACAGCCGGACACAGCGAATCACAGCGTGACACAGTGGGGACACAGCAGGGGACACAGCGGGACACAGCGGGGACACAGCGGGACACAGCGGGGTACACAGCAGGGACAAAGCGGGACACAGCGGGGGACACAGCGAGGACAGAGCAGGACACAGCGGTGACCAAGCGAGACACAGCTGGGGACACAGCGAGGACACAGCGGGACACAGCGGTGACAAAGCTCGACACAGCTGGGGAAACAGCGGGACACAGCGGGACACAGCGTCGATAGAGCGGGGACAAAGCGGGACACAGCGGTGACACAGCGGGACTCAGCGGGGGACACTGCGCGACCCAGCGGGACCCAGCGGGGACACAGCAAGGACAGAGCAAGGGACACAGCGGGACACAGCGGGGGACACAGCGAGGAACACAGCGGGGGACACAGCGGGACACTGTGGGGAACACAGAGAGGACACAGCAGGACCCAGCGGGACACAGCGTCGATACAGCGGGGACACAGCGGGACACAGCGGGGTCACTGCGGGACACAGTGGGGGACAAAGCAAGACACAGTGGGACACAGCGGGGACGCAGCGGGACACAGCGGGACACGACGGGGGACACAGCAGGACACAGAGGGGGACACAGTGGGTGAAACAGCTGGACACAGCGGGGAACACAGCGAGGACACAGTGGGACCCAGCGGGACACAGCGTCGATACAGCGGAGACACAGCCTTACACAGCATGGTACAAAGCTGTGGACACAATGGGACACAGTGGGGGCACAGCGGGACACAGCGGGACGTAGTGGGACACAGCGGGGCACACAGCCGGACACAGCGGGACACAGCTTGGGACACAGCGGGAACACAGCAGGACACAGCGGGGGACACAGAGAGGACACAGCGGGACACAGCGGGACACAGCGTGGGACAAAGTGGGAGACAGCAGGGGACACAGCGAGGACACAGCGGGACACAGCGGCGACACATAGAGGACTCAGCGGGGGACACAGTGGGGGACAGAGCAGGACCCAGCGGGACCCAGCGGGAACAAAGCGTGGGACAAAGTGGGAGACAGCAGGGGACACAGTGAGGACACAGCGGGACACAGCGGCGACACATAGAGGACTCAGCGGTGGACACAGTGGGGGACAGAGCGGGACACAGCGGGACCCAGCGGGGACAAAGCGTGAGACACAGCGGTGGACAGAGCAGGAGACAGAGGCGGACACAGCGAGGACACAGCGGGACACAGCGGGGACACAGGTGGCTGAGGGGGGGCCACAGCGGGGGACAAAGCGGGACACCACGGAACACAGCGTGAAACAGCGGTGAACCTGCAGGGACACAGCGGGACACAGCGGGGACACAGCGGGGACACAGCGGGACCCAGCATGACACAGCGGGACACAGCAGGACACAGCGGGGGACACAGCGGAACACAGTGGGGGACACAGCGGGACACAGCGGGGACACAGAGGGGACTCAGCAGGGGACATAGCGGGGGACAAATCG
>NW_012289808.1:0-4445 GCF_000151885.1 Dipodomys ordii | reverse complement strand
AGCGGGACCCAGCAGGACCCAGAGGGGAATCAGCTGGGACACAATGGGACACAGCCAGGACACAGCGGGACACAGTGGGGGACACAGTGGGACACATCAAGGCACAACGGGGTCACAGCAGTGGACACAGCGGGGGACACAGCCAGACACAGCATGGGACTCAGCGGGACACAGTGGGGGACACAGCAGGGGACACATTGGGACACAGTGGGGGACACAGCGGGACACAGCGGGGACACAGCTGGACACAGTGGGGTACAGAGCCGGACACAGCAAGGCACAACGGGGTCACAGCAGTGGACACAGCCGGACAAAGTGGGGCACATATCGGGACAGAGCGGGGATACAGCAGGTGCCACAGAGGGACACAGCGGGACACAGCGGGACACAGCGGGGGACACAGCGAGGACACATTGGGACACAGCGGGTACACAGCGGGACTCAGCGGGGGACACAGCAGGACACAGCGGGACACAGTGGGACCCAGTGGGGCACAGCAGGGACACAGCGAGTGACACAGCAGGGGACACAGCGGGACACCGCAGTGGACACAGGGAGGATACAGCGGGACACAGCAGGGGACACAGCGGAACCCAGCGAGGGACACAGCGGGGGACACAGTGGGACACAGTGGGGTACACAAAGAGGACCCAGCGGGACCCAGCGGGACATAGCTTCGATACAGCGGGGACACAGCGGGACACAGCGGGGTACACAGCTGGGGACACAATGGGACATAGTGGGGGACATAGCGGGATAAAGCGGGACACAGCGGGACACAGCGGGACACAGCGGGGCACAGTTGGGACAAAGTGGGCGACACAGCGCGGAACAGAGCAGGACACAGCAGGGGACACATCGAGGACACAGCGGGACACAGCGGGACACAGTGGGATAAAGCGGGACACTGCGTGGATACAGCGGGACACAGCGGGGGACACAGCAGGACACAGCGGGACACAGAGGGGGACAAGGCGGGACACAGCGGGGGACAGAGCGGGGGACACAGCGAGACACAATGGGTACAAAGCGAGACACAGCAGATTACACAGTGGAACACAGCGGGCACACAGCCGGGATACAACGGGACACAGTGGGGAAAGAGCGGGACAAAGCGTGACACAGCGGGAAACAGCGGGGTACACAGCGGGACAAACTGGGGACACAGCGGGGTACACTGCGGGACACACGGTGGACACAGCAAGGACACAGCGGGACACAGTGACGACACAGCGGGACACAGCGGGGGAAACAGCGGGACACATTGTGGACACAGCAGTGGACACAGCCGAACACAGCGGGGACAGAGGGGCACACAGCAGGGGACACAGCGAAGACACATTGGGACACAGCGGGGATACAGCGGGATTCAGCGGGAGACATGCAGTACACAGAGGGACACAGCGGGACACAGACGGGGACACAGTGGGACAGAGCGGGGGACACAGCAGGGGACACAGAGGAACTCAGCGGGACACAGCGGAGGACACGGGGGGACACAGCGGGACACAGGGAGGATACAGCAAGGACACATTGGGACACAGCGGGGAAACAGCGGGACTCAGCGGGGGACACAGCAGTACACAGCGGGACACATCAGTGACACAGCTAGACAAAGCGGGGTACACAGCGGGACACACCGGGCACACAGCATGGACACAGCGGGACACACCGGGACACAGTGGAGAAAGAGCGGGACAAAGCGTGACACAGCGGGACACAGCGGGGTACACAGCGGGACACACGGGGAACACAGTGTGGACACAGCAGGACACAGCTGGGGACACAGCAACGACACAGCAGGACACAGCGGGGGACACAGGGGGGACACAGCGGGACACAGCAGGACACAGAGGGGGACACAGTGGGACAGAGCAGAGGACACAGCAGGAAACAAAGCGGGACACAGCGGGACACAGCGGGGGAAACAGGGGGGACACAGCGGGACCCAGCGCGGGACACAGCGAGGACACATTGGGACACAGCGGGGACACAGCGGGACTCAGCGGGGGACACAGCAGGACACAGCGGGACACAGCGGGACACAGCAGGGGACACAGAGGGGTAAACAGCGGGACACAGCGGGGAACACAGCGAGGACACAGCGGGACCAAGCGGGACACAGCGTCGATACAGTGGGGACACAGCGGGACACAACGGGGTACACAGCTGGGTACACAACGGGACACAGCGGGGGACACAGCGAGGACACAGCAGAACACAGCGTGGGAAACAGCGAGTACACAGCGGGACACAACGAGACACAGCGGGACACAGTGGGGACACAGCAGTAGACACAGCGGGACACAGCGAGGACACAGCGGGGACACAGCGGGGACACAGCAGCACCCAGCAGGACACAGCGGGGCACACAGCGGGACACAGCGGGACACAGCTTGGGACACAGTGGGAACACAACAGGACACAGCCGGGACACAGCGAGGACACAGCGGGACACAGTGGGACACAGCGTGGGACAAAGCGGGAGATAGCAGGGGACACAGCGAGGACACAGCGGGACACAGTGGCGACACATAGAGGACTCAGCGGGGGACACAGTGCGGGACACAGCGGGACACAGCGGGACCCAGCGGGGACAAAGCGTGAGACACAGCGGTGGATAGAGCGGGAGACAGAGGCGGACACAGCGAGGACACAGCGGGACACAGCGGGGACACAGAGGTGGCTCAGGGGGGCCACAGCGGGGGACAAAGCGGGACACCACGGAACACAGCGGGACACAGCGTGAAACAGCGGTGAACCTGCGGGGACAACAGCGGGACACAGCGGGGGACACAGCGGGACACAGCGGGGACACAGCGGGGCACTGCGGGACCCAGCAGGACACAGCCGGACACAGCAGGACACAGCGGGGGACACAGCGGGACACAGCGGGGGATACAGCGGGACACAGCGGGGACACAGAGGAGACTCAGCAGGGGACATAGCGGGGGACAAATCGGGACACCACAGGACACAGTGGGACACAGCGTGACACAGCGTGGACACTGCGGGGACACAGCGGGACAAAGCGGGGGACCCAGTGGGACACAGCAGGACCCAGCGGGGAAATAGCGGGGACAGAGTGGGACACAGAGAGGACACAGCGGGACACAGCAGGACACTGCGGGGCACAGCGGGGGACACAGCGGGACACAGCGGGGGCACAGGGAGGATACAGCAGAACACAGCATGGGACAAAGCAAGGACACAGCGGGAAACAGCGAGACACAGCGGGACCCAGCGGGGACCCAGCAGTGGACACAGCGGGACACAGCGGGGGACAAAGCGGGACACCACGGAACACAGCAGGACACAGCGTGAAACAGCGGTGAACCTGCGGGGACACAGCGGGACACAGCGGGGGAAACAGCGGGACACAACGGGACACAGCGGGGGACACAGCTGGACACAGCATGGACACAGCGGGGACACAGCGGGACCCAGCAGGACACAGGGGGGACACAGCGAGACACAGCGGGACACAGCGGGGGACACAGCCGGACACAGCAGGGACACAGTAGGACACAGCGTGGGAGAAAGCGGGAGATAGCGGAGGACACAGCGAGGACACAGCTGGACACAGCGGAGACACAGAGGGGACTCAGCAGGGGACATAGAGGGGAAAAAGCGGGACACCACAGGACACAGTAGGACACAGCGGGACACAGCGGAGACACTGCGGGACACATCCGGGGGACACAGCGGTGGACAGCGGGGGAAAGAGAAGGGACACAGCGGGACACAGAGGGGACACAGCTGGACACAGAAGGGTACCCAGCGGGGCACAGCGGACTCACAACAGGGACAGAGCTGGACACAGAGGGACACAGAGGGGACAGAGCGTGACACAGCGGGACACAGTGTAACACAGCAGGGGACTCAGCGGGACACAGCGGGGGACACAGGGAGGACACAGCTGGACACTGAGGGAGACAGAGCGAGGACACAGCCGGACACAGCGAAACACAGCGTGACACAGTGGGGACACAGCAGGGGACACAGCGGGACACAGCGTGGGACACAGAGGGACACAGCGAGGTACACAGCAGGGACAAAGTGGGACACAGCGGGGGACACAGCGAGGACAAAGCGGGACACAGCGGTGACACCGCGGGACACAGCTGGGGACACTGCGGGACACAGCGGGACCCAGCGGGGACAAAGCATGAGACACAGCGGTGGACAGTGCGGGAGACAGAGGCGGACACAGCGAGGACACAACGGGACACAGCGGGGACACAGAGGTGGCTCAGGGGGAGCCACAGCGGGGTACAAAGCGGGACACCACGGAACACTGCGGGACACAGCGTGAAACAGCGGTGAACCTGCGGCGACACATCGGGGGACACAGCGGGACAGAGCGGGGACACAGCTGAGACACTGCAGGACCCAGCAGGACACAGCGGGACACAGCAGGACACAGCGGGGGACACAGTGCGACA
>NW_012289807.1:0-3585 GCF_000151885.1 Dipodomys ordii | reverse complement strand
ACAGTTTGACACAGCGAGGACACAGCGGGACACAGCGGGACACTGCGGGGCACAGCGGGGGACACAGCAGGACACAGCGGGGGACACAGGGAGGACACAGCGGAACACAGCATGGGACAATGCGAGGACACAGCGGAAAACAGCGAGACACAGCGGGACCCAGCGGGGACCCAGCAGTGGACACAGCGGGACACAGCAGGGGACAAAGCGGGACACCACGGAACACAGCATGACACAGCGTGAAACAGCGGTGAATCTGCGGGGACACAGCGGTACACAGCGGGGGACACAGCGGGACCCAGCGGGACACAGCGGGGGACACAGCCGGACACAGCAGGGACACAGCGGGGACCCAGCGGGACCCAGCAGGACACAGCGGGGGACACAGAGTGACACAGCGGGGGACACAGCAGGGACACAGCAGGGACACAGTAGGACACAGCGTGGGACAAAGCGGGAGACAGCGGAGGACACAGCGGGGACAGAGCTGGACACAGTGGGGACACAGAGGGGACTCAGCAGGGGACATAGAGGGGAAAAAGCGGGACACCATGGGACACAGTAGGACACAGCGGGACACAGCGGGGACACTGCGGGACACAGCCGGGGGACACAGCGGTGGACAGCGGGGGAAAGAGAAGGGACACAGTGGGACACAGAGGGGACACAGCTGGACACAGAAAGGGTACACAGCGGGGCACAGCGGACACACAACAGGGACAGAGCTGGACACAGAGGGACACAGAGGGGACAGAGCGTGACACAGCGGGACACAGCGAGACACAGCAGGGGACTCAGCGGGACACAGCGGGGGACACAGGGAAGACACAGCTGGACACTGACGGAGACAGAGCGAGGACACAGCCGGACACAGCGAAACACAGCGTGACACAGTGGGGACACAGCAGGGGACACAGCGGGACACAGCGGGGGACACAGAGGGACACAGCGGGTTACACAGCAGGCACAAAGCGGGACACAGCGGGGGACACAGCGAGGACAAAGCGGGACACAGCGGTGACACAGCGGGACACAGCTGGGGACACTGCGGGACACAGGGGGACACAGCGGAGACACAGCAAGGACACAGCGGGGGACACAGCGGGACACAGCCGGACACAGCCGGGGACACAGCGGGACACAGCGAGAGACACAGCGGGGAACACAGCGGGACACAGCGGGGAACAAAGAGAGGACCCAGCGGGACCCAGCGGGACACAGCGTCGATAGAGTGGGGACACAGCGGGACACAGCGATGAAACAACCGGACTCAGCGGGGGACACTGTGGGACCCAGCGGGACCCAGCGGGGACACAGCAAGGACACAGCGGGAGACACAGCCGGACACAGCGGGGGACACAGCAAGGGACACAGCGGGAGACAGAGCGGGACACATTGGGGAACATAGAGAGAGACACAGCAGGACTCAGCGGGACACAGCGTCGATACAGCGGGTACACAGCGGGACACAGCGGGGTACACAGCTGTTGACACAACGGGACACAGTGGGGGACACAGCGGGACACAGTGGGACACAGCGGGGCACAGCAGGGACAAAACGGGAGACACAGTGGGGAACAGAGCAGGACACAGCGGGGGACACAGAGAGGACACAGTGGGGACACAGCGAGACTCAGCCGGGGACACAGCGGGGGACAAAGCGGGACACCACGGGACACAGTGGGACACAGCGGGACACAGCGGGGTCACTGCGGGACACAGTGGGGGACAAAGCGGGACACACCGGGACACAGCGGGGACGCAGCGGGACACAGCGGGACAGGCGGGGGACACAGCGGGACACAGAGCGGGACATAGCGAGGACACAGCGGGACACAGCGGGACACAGCGGGGGACACAGCGAGGACACAGTGGGGGACACAGTGGGGGAAACAGCTGGACACAGCGAGGAACACAGCGAGGACACAGCGGCACCCAGCGGGACACAGCGTAGATACAGCGGAGACACAGCGTTACACAGCATGGTACAAAGCTGTGGACACAACAGGACACAGTGGGGGCACAGCGGGACACAGCGGGACTCAGTGGGACACAGCGGGGACAAAGCGTGAGACACAGCAGGGGACAGAGCTGGAGACAGCAGGGGACACAGCGGGGACACAGCGAGGACACAGCGGGATAGAGCGGGACACTGCAGGGCACAGCGGGGGACACAGCGGGACACAGCGGGGGACACAGCGGGAGACAGCGGGGGACACAGCGAGGACACAGCGGGACACAGCGCTGACACTGCGGGGACACAGCGGGGGACACAGCGGGGGACACAGCCGGACAGAGCGGGACACAGCGGAGGACACATGGAGGACTCAGTGGGACAAAGCGGGGACACAGCGGCGACTCACCGGAGGATACAGCGGGGGACAAAGTGGGACACCAAAGAACACAGTGGGAAACAGCGGGACACAGCGGGGAAACTGCGGGGACACAGGGGGACAAAGCGTGGGACACATAGGTACACAGCGGGGGACACAGCGGGACACAGTGGGACACAGCGGGACCCAGCGGGGAACACAGCGAGGACCCAGCGGGACCCAGCGGTATACAGCGTCGATACAGCGGGGACACAGCGTTACACAGCGTGGTACACAGCTGTGAACTAAACGGGACACAGTGGGGGCACAGCGGGACACAGTGGGACACAGCAGTGACAAAGCTTGAGACACAGCGGGGTACAGAGCAGGAGACAGCGGGGGACACAGCGAGGACACAGCGGGACACAGCGCTGACACTGCGGGGGACACAGCAGGGGACACAGTGGGGGACACAGCTGGACTCAGCGGGACACAGCGGGGGACACAGGGGGGACCCAGCGGGACCCAGCGCGGGACACAGCGTGGACACATTGGGACACTGCGGGGACACAGCGGGACACAGCGAGGGACACAGCAGTACACAGCGGGACACAGCGGGTCACAGCGAGGGACACAGAGGGATACATAGCGGGACACAGTGGGGAACACAGGGAGGACACAGCGGAACCCAGCGGGACACAGCGTCGATACAGCGGGGACACAGCAGTAGACACAGCTCGACACAGCGGGACACAGCGGGGAACACAGCGAGGACACAGCGGGGACACAGCAGGTACACTGCGGGAACATAGTGGGACACAGCGGGGCACACAGCGGGACACAGCGGGACACAGCTTGGGACACAGCGGGAACACAGCAGGACACAGCAGGGGACACAGCGAGGACACAGCGGGACACAGTGGGACACAGCGTGGGACAAAGCGGGAGACAGCAGGGGACACAGCGAGGACACAGCGGGACACAGCGGCGACACATAGAGGACTCAGCGGGGGACACAATGGGGGACAGAGCGGGACACAGCGGGACACTGCGGGGCACAGCGGGGGACACAGCGGGACACAGCGGGGGACCCAGCGGGACACAGCGGGACACTGCGGGGCACAGCGGGGGACACAGCTGGACACAGCCGGGGACACAGGGAGGACACAGCTTAACACAGCATGGGACAAAGCGAGGACACAGCAGGACACAGCGAGACACAGCGGGACCCAGCGGGGACCCAGCAGTGGACACAGCGGGACACAGCGGGGGA
>NW_012289806.1:0-689 GCF_000151885.1 Dipodomys ordii | reverse complement strand
CCCCGGGCCCCGCACCGGTCAATCGCGGGGAGGGGGCGTGGCCTCCCACCCGCCCCGCCCCGCCCGGGGGGATGGGGGTGGGGCGGCCCCCGTGGCGGGGCACTCGGGGCGCCCCCGGCCCCCCTCACCGTGATGTTGCAGTGGAGGGTGAGCGGCGGCGGCGGCGGCGGCGGCGGCGGGTGCGGGCTGCCGAGCGGCGCCGGCGCCGGCGGCACCAGGAACTGGCAGTGCAGCTCGTCCAGCTTCCAGCTGACGATGCGGAATCGCTCGTGGCTCTTGTCGAAGATGGACGCCAGGAACTTCAGCTCGGCCTTGAGCCCTGACACCGACATCTTCCCCTCATCTCCGGAAGGAGGGGTGTGGGGAGAAGCGTCTGACCTGAAGTCGCCGTCACGGCGGCCGCAGCCGCGACCGCCCCCGCGGGGCCCGGCCCGGGGCCGCGTTCTCACGGCTCCGCCTTTCCCGCTACGACGACGACCCGCGTCGGAGCGCGGCTGGGGAAAATGGCGAGGGGCGCGCGGCCTCCGCGAGCCGCGGCCGCCTTTGTAACCGACTCCACCGGCGGGAGGTGGCGGCCCCGCGGCTTAAAAGGGCGACCGCGACGCCGCCCCCGTCCTCGCCCTCGCCTGGGAAAGGGCTGCCCTCGTCCCCGCCCCTCCGCGCGCGCGCGCCCGCCCGCCAGAACGTGA
>NW_012289805.1:0-3333 GCF_000151885.1 Dipodomys ordii | reverse complement strand
GACACAGTGGGACCCAGCGCGGGACACAGCGAGGACACATTGGGACACAACGGGGACACAGCGGGACTCAGCGGGGGACACAGCAGTACACAGCGGGACACAGCGGGACACAGCAGGGGACACAGAGGAGTAAACAGCGGGACACTGCGGGGAACACAGCGAGGACACAGCGGGACCAAGCGGGACACAGCGTCGATACAGCGGGGACACAGCAGGACACAGCGGGGTACACAGCTGGGTACACAGCGGGACACAGCGGGGTACACAGAGTGGTACACAGCGGGACACAGCTGGAAACATAGCGAGGTCACAGCGGGGGAAAAAGCGGGACAACACTTGACACAGTGTGACACAGCGGGACAGAACAGTGACACAGCAGGGGCAAAGCGGGACAAAGCAGGGACACAGCGAGACACAGCGGGGACACAGCTGGACACAGCGGGGTACACAGAGGGACACAGCGGGCACACACTGGGGACACAGAGGGACACAGCGGAACTCAGCGGGAGACACAGCAGTACACAGCGGGACACAGTGGGACACACCGGGGAGACAGCAGGGACACAGTGGGGGACAAAGCGGGACACAGCGGGTCAGAGCGGGGGAAACAGCGGGACACAGCGGGAGACACAGAGGGGTACACAGCGGGACACAGCGGGGGATACAGCCAGGACACAGCGGAACACAGCGGGACACAGTGTCGATACAGTGGGGACAGAGAGGGTCACAGCAAGGACACAGCGGGACACAGCGGGACACAGCGGGGACACAGCGGGGACTCAGCGGGGGACACAGCAGGACACAACGGGGGACACAGCGAGACACGGCGGGGACAAAGCTGGACACAGTGGGGTACACAGAGGGACACAGCAGGGACACAGCAGGGAAACAGCGTGACACAAAAGGACACAGCGAGACACAGCGGGGGACACAGCGAGGACACAGCTGCACACAGTGGGGGACACAGCAAGGACAGAGCGGGACACAGCGGGACACAGCGGGACACAGCGGGGACACAGCAGGGGACAGAGGGGACACTGCGGGAACGTAGCGGGACACAGCGGGGGACACAGGGGGACACAGCGGGACACAGCAGGGACAGAGCAGGGACAGAGCGGGACACAGCGGGACACAGCGGGGACACTGCGGGAACATAGCGGGACACAGCGGGGTACACAGCAGGATACAGCAGTGGACACAGCGGGAACACAGCTGGACACAGCGGGGTACACAGTGTGGGACACAGGGGGCACACAGTGGGGACACAGCGGGGGACACAGCGGGACACAGCGGGTCACAGCGGGGGACACAGCAGGGGACACAGCGGGGGACAGCAGAGGACAGAGGGGACACAGCGGACACAGCGGGGTACACAGAGGGACACAGCGGGCACACAGTGGGGACACAGCGGGACAAATCAGGACACAACGGGGACAGAGCAGGACAGAGCGTGACACAGCGAGGACCCAGCGGGACCCAGTGGGACACAGCATCGATACAGCTGGCACACAGCGTTACACAGCGTGGTACACAGCTGTGGACACAACGGGTCACAGTGGGGGACACAGCGAGGACACAGCTGGACACAGCGGAACACAGCGGGAGACAAAGCGGGACACAGTGGGGGACACAGCGAGGACAGAGAGGGACACAGCGGCGACACAGAAGGGACGCATCTGGGGACACAGCGTGGGACAAAGTGGGACACCACGGGACACAGTGTTACACAGCCGGACACAGCGGGGACACTGCGGGACACAGGAAGATAAAGCGGGGGACACAGCGGGCCACAGCGGGCCACAGCGGGGGACAGCGGAGGACACAGCGGGACACAGTGGGCGACACAGTGAGGACACAGCGGGACACAACAGGGGACACAGCGAGGACACAGCGGGGGACAGAGCGGGGGACACAGCGGGACACAGTGGGGAACACATCGAGGACACAGCGGGACACAACGGGACACAGTGTCGATACAGCGGGGAGGCAGCGTTACATAGCGTGGTACACACTGTGGACACAACGGGACACAGTGGGGGCACAGCGGGACACAGCGGGACACAGTGGGACACAGCGAGGACAAAGCGTGAGACACAGCGAGGGACAGAGAGGGAAACAGCAGGGGACACAGCAAGGAAACAGCGGGACACAGCGGTGACACAGCGGGGACTCAGCGGGGGACACAGTGGGACACAGCGGGACACAGCGGGGGACACTGCGGGACACAGTGTGGGACAGAGCGTGGGACACAGCGAGACAAAGCGGGGACAAAGCTGGACACAGCGGGGTACACAGAGGGACACAGTAGGGACAAAGCGTGAGACACAGCGGGGGACAGAGAGGGAGACAGCAGGGGACACAGCGAGGAAACAGCGGGACACAGCGGTGACACAGCGGGTACTCAGGGGGGCACACAGCGGGACACAGCGGGGGACACAGCGGGACACAACGGGGACACAGCGTCGATACAGTGGGGACACAGCGAGACACAGCGGGAAACACAGGAAGGAAACAGCGGCACCCAGTGGGACACGGAGTCAATACAGCGGGACACAACGGGGTACACAGCTAGGGACACAACGGGACACAGTGGGAGACACAGCGAGGACACAGCGGGACAAAGCGGGACACAGCGGGGGACACAGCGGGACACAGCGGGAGACCCAGCGAGGACACAGCAGGACACAGCGGGGGACACAGCGGGGGATACAGGGGGGACACAGTGGGACCCAGCGCGGGACACAGCGAGGACACATTGGGCAGGGACACAGCGGGACTCAGCGGGGGACACAGCAGTACACAGCGGGACACAGCGGGACACAGCAGGGGACACAGAGGAGTAAACAGCGGGACACTGCGGGGAACACAGCGAGGACACAGCGGGACCAAGCGGGACACAGCGTCGATACAGCGGGGACACAGCAGGACACAGCGGGGTACACAGCTGGGTACACAACGGGACACAGCGGGGGACACAGCGAGGACACAGCAGAACACAGTGTGGGAAACAGCGAGGACACAGCGGGACACAGCGAGACACAGAGGGACACAGTGGGGACACAGCAGTAGACACAGCGGGACACAGCGGGGGACACAGCGGGACACAGCGGGGAACACAGCGAGGACACAGCGGGGACACAGCGGGGACACAGCGGGGACACAGCGGGACCCAGCAGGACACAGCGGGGCACACAGCGGGACACAGCTTGGGACACAGCGGGAACACAGCAGGACACAGCGGGGGACACAGCGAGGACACAGCGGGACACAGCGGGACACAGCGTGGGACAAAGCGGGAGATAGCAGGGGACACAGCCGAGGACACAGCGGGAC
>NW_012289804.1:0-7913 GCF_000151885.1 Dipodomys ordii | reverse complement strand
AAGCGTGGGACACATAGGGACACAGCGGGGGACACAGCGGGGGACACAGCGGGACACAGCGGGGAACACAGCGAGGACACAGCGGGACCCAGCGGTACACGGTGTCGATAAAGCGGGGACACAACGTTACACAGCGTGGTACACAGCTGTGAACACAACGGGACACAGTGGGGGCACAGGGGGACACAGCGGGACACAGTGGGACACAGCGGGGACAAAGCTTGAGACACAGCGGGGTACATAGTGGGAGACAGCAGGGGACACAGCGAGGACACAGCGGGACACAGCGCTGACACTGCGGGGGACACAGCGGGGGACACAGCGGGGGACACAGCCGGACACAGCGGGACACAGCGGGGGACACAGGGGGGACACAGCGGGACCTAGCGCGGGACACAGCGAGGACGCATTGGGACACAGCGGGGACACAGCGGGACTCAGCGGGGGACACAGCAGTACACAGCGGGACACAGCGGGACACAGCGGGGGACACAGAGGGGTAAACAGCGGGACACAGCGGGGAACACAGCGAGGACACAGCGGGACCAAGCGGGACACAGCGTCGACACAGCGAGGACACAGCTGGACACAGCGGGGACACAGAGGGGACTCAGCAGGGGACATAGAGGGGAAAAAGCGGGACACCACGGGACACAGTAGGACACAGCGGGACACAGCGGGGACACTGCGGGACACAGCCGGGGGACACAGCGGTGGACAGCGGGGGAAAGAGAAGGGACACAGCGGGACACAGAGGGGACACAGCTGGACACAGCGAGAGACACAGCGGGGGACACAGCGAGTGACACAGCAGGGGACACAGCGGGACACAGTGGGGAACACAGAGAGAGACACAGCAGGACACAGCGGGACACAGCGTCGATATAGCGGGGACACCGCGGGGTACACAGCTGTTGACACAACGGGACACAGTTGGGGACACAGCGGGACACAGCGGGACACAGTGGGGCACAGCGGGGACACAGAGTGGACTCAGCAGAGGACATAGAGGGGAAAAAGCGGGACACCACGGGACACAGTAGGACACAGCGGGACACAGCGGGGACACTGCGGGACACAGCCGGGGGACACAGCGGTGGACAGCGGGGGACAGAGAAGAGACACAGCGGGACACAGAGGGGACACAGCTGGACACAGAAGGGTACACAGCGGGGCACAGCGGACACACAACTGGGACAGAGCTGGACACAGAGGGACACAGAGGGGACAGAGTGTGACACAGCAGGACACAGCAGGACACAACAGGGGACTCAGCGGGACACAGCGGGGGACACAGGGAGGACACAGCTGGACACTGAGGGAGACAGAGCAAGGACACAGCCGGACACAGCGAATCACAGCGTGACACAGTGGGGACACAGCAGGGGACACAGCGGGACACAGCGGGGGACACAGAGGGACATAGTGGGGTACACAGCAGGGACAAAGCGGGACACAGCGGGGGACACTGTGAGGACAAAGCGGGACACAGCGGTGACAAGCGGGACACAGCTGGGGACATTGCGGGACACAGCGGGACACAGCGGGGACACAGCAAGGACACAGCGGGGGACACAGCAGGACACAGCCGGACACAGCCGGGGACACAGCGGGACACAGCGAGAGACACAGCGGGGGACACAGCGGGGTACACAGCAGGGACAAAGCGGGACACAACACTGCGGGACACAGTGGGGGACAAAGCGGGACACAGGGGGGACGCAGCGGGACACAGGGGGACACAGCGGGACACGGCGGGGGACACAGCGGGACACAGAGGGGGACATAGCGAGGACACAGTGGGACACAGCGGGACACAGCGGGGGACACAGCGAGGACACAGTGGGGGACACAGTGGGGGAAACAGCTGGACACAGTGGGGAACACAGCGAGGACACAGCGGGACACAGCGGGGGACACAGGGAGGACACAACGGGACAGAGCGGGGGACACAGCGAGGATACAGTGGGACACAGCGGCGACACAGAGGGTACTCAGCGGGGGACACATTGTGGGACAAAGTGGGACACCATGGGACACAGTGTTACACAGCGGGACACAGCGACGACACTGCGGGCCACAGCAGGACAAAGCGGGGGACACAGCGGGCCACAGCGGGCCACAGCGGGGCACACAGCGGGGGACAGTAGAGACAGAGAGTGGCCAAAGCGAGACACAGCGGTGACACAGCTGGACACAGCGGGGTACACAGAGGGACACAGCGGGCACACAGCGGGGACACAGCGGGACACAGCGGGACACAGCAGGGACACAATGGGACACAGTGGGACAAAGCGGGAGACACAGCGGGACACAGCAGGCACACAGCGGGGACACAGAGGGACACAGCGGGGACAGAGCGGGACACAGCCGGACACAGCGCGACACAGCGGGGGACACAGCGGGACACAGTGGTGGACCCAGAGAGGACACAGCGGGACACAGCAGGGGACACAGCGAGGACACAGCGGGGGACACAGCGGGGGACACAGCGGGACCCAGCGGGGAACAGATCGAGGACACAGCGGGACACAGCGGGACACAGAGTCGATACAGCGGGGACACAGCGTTACAAGGCGTGGTACATAGCTGTGGACACAACGGGACACAGTGGGGGCACAGCCGGACTCAGCGGGACACAGTGGGACACAGCAGGGACAAAGCGTGAGACTCAGCGGAGGACAGAGACAGAGACAGCAGGGGACACAGCGAGGAAACAGCGGGACACAGTGGTGAACCAGCGGGGACTCAGCGGGGGACACAGCGGGGGACACAGCAAGGACAGAGCGGGACACAGTGGGGGACACAGCAGGACATAGCGGGGGACACAGCGGGGGAAACAGCGGGACACAGCGGGACACAGCGGGGAAACCACGGGACACAGTGTGAAACAGTGGGACACAGCGGGACACTGCGGGGACACAGCAGGACAAAGCGGGGGACACAGCGGGACACAGCGGGACAAAGCGGGGGACACAGCGGGACACAGCAGAGACAGAGACGGGCCACAGCGGGACACAGCGGTGACACAGCTGGACACAGCGGGGTACACAGCGGGACACAGCGGGCACACAGAGGGGACACAGCAGGACACAGCGGGACACAGCGGGGACAGAGCGGGACACAGTCGGACACAGCGGGACACAGCGGGGGACACAGCGGGAGACAAAGAGGGACACCACGGAACACAGCGGGACACAGCAGGAAACAGCAGTGACACTGCGGGGACACAGTGGGACACAGCGGGGGACACAGCGGGACACAGAGGGGGACAGAGCGGGACACAGTGGGGGACACAGCCGGACACAGCAGGGGAAACAGTGGGGGACACAGCGGGACACAGCGAGGACACAGCGGGACAGAGCGGGACACTGCAGGGCACAGCGGGGGACACAGCGGGACACAGCGGGGGACACAACAAGGACAGAGCGGAACACAGAGTGGGACACAGTGAGGACACAGCGGGACACAGCGGGACACAGTCGGGTGTCAGCAGTGGACACAGCGGGACACAGCGGGGGACACATGGAGGACTCAGCGGGACAAAGCGGGGACACAGCGGCGACTCACCGGGGGACACAGCGGGGGACAAAGCGGGACACCACAGAACACAGTGGGAAACAGCGGGACACAGCGGGGAAACTGCCGGGACACAGGGGGACAAAGCGTGGGACACATAGGGACACAGCGGGGGACACAGTGGGGGGACACAGCGGGACACAGCGGGGAACACAGCGAGGACACAGTGGGACCCAGCGGTACACAGCGTCGATACAGCAGGGACACAGCGTTACACAGCGTGGTACACAGCTGTGAACACAACGGGACACAGTGTGGGCACAGCGAGACACAGCGGGACACAGCGAGGACACAGCGGGACACAGCGCTGACACTGCGGGGGACACAGCGGGGGACACAGCGGGGGACACAGCCGGACACAGCGGGACACAGCGGGGGACACAAGGGGACACAGCGGGACCCAGCGCGGGACACAGCGAGGACACATTGGGACACAACGGGGACACAGCGGGACTCAGCGGGGGACACAGCAGTACACAGCGGGACACAGCAGGACACAGCGGGGGACACAGAGGAGTAAACAGCGGGACACTGCGGGGAGCACAGCGAGGACACAGCAGGACCAAGCGGGACACAGCGTCGATACAGCGGGGACACAGCGGGACACAGCGGGGTACACAGCTGGGTACACAACGGGACACAGCGGGGGACACAGCGAGGACACAGCAGAACACAGCGTGGGAAACAGCGAGGACACAGCGGGACACAGCGAGACACAGAGGGACACAGTGGGGACACAGCAGTACACACAGCGGGACACAGCGGGGGACACAGCGGGACACAGCGGGGAACACAGTGAGGACACAGCGGGGACACAGCGGGACACAGCGGGGACACAGCGGGGACACAGCGGGACCCAGCAGGACACAGCGGGGCACACAGCGGGACACAGCTTGGGACACAGCGGGAACACAGCAGGACACAGCGGGGGACACAGCGAGGACACAGCGGGACACAGCGGGACACAGCGTGGGACAAAGCGGGAGATAGCAGGGGACACAGCGAGGACACAGCGGGACAGATCGGCGACACATAGAGGACTCAGCGGGGGACACAGTGGGGAACAGAGCGGGACACAGCGGGACCCAGCGGGGACAAAGCGTGAGACACAGCGGTGGACAGAGCGGGAGACAGAGGCAGACACAGCGAGGACACAGCGGGACACAGCGGGGACACAAAGGTGGCTCGGGGGGGCCACAGCGGGGGACAAAGCGGGACACCACGGACACAGCGGGACACAGCGTGAAACAGCGGTGAACCTGCGGGGACACAGCGGGGTACACAGCTGTTGACACAACGGGACACTGGGGGACACAGCGGGACACAGTGGGGCACAGCGGGGACAAAACGAGAGACACAGTGGGGAACAGAGCAGGACACAGCGGGGGACACAGAGAGGACACAGTGGGGACACAGCGAGACTCAGCCGGGGACACAGTGGGGGACAAAGCGGGACACCACGGGACACAGTGGGCCACAGCGGGACACAACGTGGTCACTGCGGGACATAGTGGGGGACAAAGCGGGACACAGCGGGACACAGGGGAGACGCAGCGGGACACAGCATGACACAGCGGGACACGGCGGGGGACACAGCGGGACACAGAGGGGGACATAGCGAGGACACAGCGGGACACAGCAGGACACAGCGGGACACAGCGGGGAACACAGGGAGGACACAGCGGGACACAGCGGGGGACACAGCGAGGACACAGTGGGACACAGCGGCGACACAGAGGGTACTCAGCGGGGGACACATTGTGGGACAAAGTGGGATACCATGGGACACAGTGTTACACAGCGGGACACAGCGGCGACACTGCGGGACACAGCAGGACAAAGCGGGGGACACAGCGGGCCACAGTGGGCCACAGCTGGGCACACAGCGGGGGACAGTGGAGACAGAGAGTGGCCACAGCGAGACACAGCGGTGACACAGCTGGACAAGCGGGGTACACATCGGGACACAGCGGGCACACAGCGGGGACACAGCGGGACACAGCGGGACACAGCAGGGACACAATGGGACACAGTGGGACAAAGCGGGAGACACAGCGGGACACAGCAGGCACACAGCGGGGACACAGAGGGACACAGCGGGGACAGAGCAGGACACAGCCGGACACAGCGCGACACAGTGGGGGACACAGCGGGACACAGTGGTGGACCCAGTGAGGACACAGCGGTTCACAGCAGGGGACACAGCGAGGACACAGTGGGGGACACAGCGGGGGACACAGCGGGACCCAGCGGGGAACAGATCGAGGACACAGCGGGACACAGCGGGACACAGAGTCGATGCAGCGGGGACACAGCGTTACAAGGCGTGGTACATAGCTGTGGACACAACAGGACACACTGGGGGCACAGCCGGACTCAGCGGGACACAGTGGGACACAGCAGGGACAAAGCGTGAGACACAGCGGGGGACAGAGACGGAGACAGCAGGGGACACAGCGAGGAAACAACGGGACACAGCGGTGACACAGCGGGGACTCAGCGGGGGACACAGCGGGGGACACAGCAAGGACAGAGCGGGACACAGTGGGGGACACAGCAGGACATAGCGGGGAACACAGCGGGGGAAACAGCGGGACACAGCGGGACACAGCGGGGACACCACGGGACACAGTGGGACACAGTGGGACACAGCGGGACACTGCGGGGACACAGCAGGACAAAGCGGGGGACACAGCGGGACACAGCGGGACACAGCGGAGACAGAGAAGGGCCACAGCGGGACACTGCGGTGACACAGCTGGACACAGCGGGGTACACAGCGGGACACAGCGGGCACACAGAGGGGACACAGCGGGACACAGCGGGACACAGCGGGGACAGAGCGGGACACAGTCGGACACAGCGGGACACAGCGGGGGACACAGCGGGACACAGCGGGGGACCCAGCGAGGACATAGCGGGGGACACAGCGGGGGACACAGCGGGACACAGCGGGGAACACAGCGGGACACAGCGGAACACAGCGTCGATACAGAGGGGACTCAGCGGAGGACACAGCGGGGGACACAGTGGTGGACAAAGTGGGACACCACGGGACACAGTGTGACACAGCGGGACACAGCGGGGACACTGCGGGGACACAGCAGGATAAAGCGGGGGACACAGCGGGACACAGTGGGACACAGCGGGGGACAGCGTAGACAGAGAAGGGCCACAGCGGGACAGAGCGGGACACAGTTGGACACAGCGGGGTACACAGCGGGACAAAGCGGGCACACCGGGGACACAGCGGGACACAGCGGGACACAGTGGGGACACAGTGGGACACAGCGGCACAAAGCGGGGGACACAGCGGGACACAGCGGGGACACAGAGAGGACACATTGGGACACAGCGGGGGACACAGTGAAGACACAGCGGGACACAGCCGGGGAAAAAGTGGGACACAGCGGGGACACAGCAGTGGACACAGCGGGACACAGCGGGGGACACAGCCGGACACAGCAGGGGAAACAGTGGGGGACACAGCGGGACACAGTGGGACACAGCGCGGGACACATGGGGGACACAGCGGGACACAGCGGGGACACAGCGGGACTCAGCGGGGGACACAGCACTATACAGCAGGACACAGTGGGGACACAGCAGGGACACAGCGGAAACACAGCTGGACAGAGCGGGGACACAGCTGGGGACACAACGGGACACATCTTGGGACACAGCGAGGACCCAGCGGAACACAGCGTGGGACACAGCGAGGACACAGCGGGACACAGCGGGGACACAGCAGTAGACACAGCGGGAACCAGTGGGGGACACAGCGGGACACAGCGGGGACTCACCAGGGGACACAGCAGGGGACAAACTGGGACACCACGGGACACAGTGGGACACAGCGGGACACAGCAGGGACACTGCAGGGACATAGCGGGACACAGCGGGGTACACAGCGGGACACAGCAGTGGACACAGCGGGGACACAGCGGGACACAGCGGGGGACACAGCGAGGACACAGCGGGTCACAGCGGGACACAGCATGGGACAAAGCAGGAGACAGCGGGGGACACAGCGAGGACACAGCTGGACACAGCAGGGTACACAGCGGGACACAGCGGGAGACACAGAAGGGTACACAGCGGGACACAGCGAGAAACATAGCGAGGTCACAGCGGGGGCCAAAGCAGGACAACACGGGACACAGTGTGACACAGTAGGACACAGCGGGGACACTGCAGGGGCCCAGCGGGACAAAGCAGGCGACACAGCGGGACACAGTGGGAACACAGCGGGGGACACAGCGGGGGACAGCAGGGGACAGAGAGGGGACAAAGCGGGACACAGCGGGGACACTGCTGGACACAGCGGGGTACAC
>NW_012289803.1:0-9845 GCF_000151885.1 Dipodomys ordii | reverse complement strand
GCTGTGTCCCCCACTGTGTCCCTGATGTCTCCCCGCTGTGTCACACTGTGTCCTGCTGTGTACTGCTGTGTCTCCCGCTGAGTTCCTCTGTGTCCCGCTGTGGCCCAATGTGTCCTCGCTGTGTCAGGCTCTGTCCTGATCTGTCCCCACTGTGTCCCGCTGTGTCCCACTGTGTCCCCACTGTGTGCCCGCTGTGTCCCTCTGTGTACCCTGCTGTGTCCAGCGGTGTCCTGGCTGTGTCCCGCTGTGTCACCTCTCTGTCCTCTGCTGTCCCCCCTGTGTCCCCCGCTGTGTCCCGCTGTGTCCCGCTGTGTCCTGCTGTGTCACACTGTGTCCCTTGTTGTCCCGCTTTGTCCCCCACTGTGACCTCGTTGTGTTTCCCGCTGTGTCCCGCTGTGTACCACTCTGTGACCCCGCTGTGTACCGCTCTGTACCCCGCTGTGTCCCGCTATGTTCCCGCAGTGTACCCACTGTGTCCCGCTGTGTCCTCGCTGTGTCCACTGCTGTGTCCCGTTGTGTCCCCAGCTGTATACCTCGCTGTGTCCCGCTGTGTCTCTGCTGTATCGACGCTGTGTCCTGCTGGGTCCCGCTGTGTCCTCGCTGTGTTCCCCGTTGTGTCCCGCTGTGTACCCCGCTGTGTCCCCCGCTGTGTCCCTGCTGTGTCCCTGCTGTGTCCCCACTGTGTCCCGCTGTGTATTGCTTTGCCCTCGCTGTGTCCCAAGCTGTGTTCCGCTGTGTCCCCCGCTGTGTCCTGCTGTGTCCCGCTGTGTCCCCGCTGTGTCCCGCTGTGTCCCCCGCTGTGTCCCGCTGTGTCCCTGCTGTTACCCGCTCTGTCCCCGCTGTATTGACGCTGTGTCCCGGTGTGTCCTGCTGTGTCCGCGCTGTGTTCCCGGCTGTGTCACGTTGTGTACCCCTCTGTGTCCCCCGATGTGTCCCGCAGTATCCCCAGCTGTGACCCGCTGTGTCCCACTGTGTCACACTGTGTCCCGTGTTGTCCTGCTTTGGCCCCCGCTGTGACCTCGCTGTGTTTCTCTCTGTGTCCCGCTGTGTACCCTTCTGTGTCCCCCGCTGTGTCCCGCTGTGTAACTCGCTGTGTCCAGCTGTGTCCTCGCTGTGTCCCCGCTGTCTCCTGCATTGTCCCACGCTGTGTCCCGCTGTGGCCTACTGTGTCCTCGCTGTGTTCCCCGCTATGTCCTGTTGTGTCCCCGCTGTGTCCACTGCTGTGTCCCATTGTGTCCTGCTGTGTCCCGCTATGTTCCCGCAGTGTCCCCGCTGTGTCCCGCTGTTTCCAACTGTGTCCCGTGGTGTCCCCCGCTGTGTCCCCCGGTGAGTTCCTGCTGTGTCCCGCTGTGTCCCCCACGGTTCAGTCTGTGTCTTCTGCTGTGTCCCTGCTGTGTCCCGCTGTGTCCCGCTGTGTCCTCGCTGTGTCCCACGCTGTGTTCCGCTGGGTCCTTGCTGTGTCCCGCGATGTGTCCCGTTGTGTCCCCAGCTGTGTCCCCGCTCTGTCCTGCTGTGTTCCCGCTGTATCGACGCTGTGTCCCACTTTGTCCCGCTGTGTCCTCGCTGTGTTCCCAGCTGTGTCCCGATGTATACCCCTCTGTGTCCCCCTCTGTGTCCCGCTGTGTTCCCCGTTGTGTCCCGCTGTGTCCCGCTGTGTCCCCCGCTGTGTCCCTGCTGTGTCCCCGCTGTGTCCTGCTGTATACTGCTGTGTCCCCCGCTGAGTCCCGCTGTGTCCCCGCTGTGTCCCGCTGTGTCCCCCATGTGTCCCCCGCTGTGTCCCAATGTGTCCCGCTGTGTCCCCCTATGTTTCCCCCGCTGTGTACGGCTGTGTCCCCCGCTGTGTCCCCCTTTGTCCACTGCTGTGTCCCCGTTATGTCCCGCTTTTTCCCTGGCTGTGTCCCGCTGTGTCCTCACTGTGTCCCCCGCTGTGTCCCACTGTGTCCTCGCTGTGTCCCGCTGTGTCCCGCTGTGTCCCCGGTGTGCCCGTGTGTCCCGCTGTGTAACCCGCTGTGTCCAGCTGTGTCACCTCTGTGTCCCGCTGTGGCCCATCTCTGTCTCCGCTGTCCCCCGCTGTGTCTCCCGCTGTGTCCCACTGTGTCCCGCCGTGCCCCCCGCTTTTTCCTGCAGTGTCCCCGCAATGTCCCCGCTGTGTCCCGCTGTGTCACACTGTGTCCCGTGGTATCCCACTTTGTCCCCCGCTGTTTCCCCGCTGTGTCCCCCGCTGAGTCCCCTCTGTATCGACGATGTGTCCAGCTGTGTCACCGCGGTGTCCCGCTGTGGCCCTTCTCTGTCTGTGCTGTGTCCCGCTTTGTCCCCCGCTTTGTTCCGCTGTGTCTCGCTGTGTCCCACGCTCTGTCCCTCACTGTGTCCCGCAGTGTCCCCCGCTGTGTCCCGTTGTGTCTCCCACCTTGTCCCCGCTGTGTCACCACTGTGTCCCGCTGTTTCCTCGCTGTGTCCCCTGCTGTCTCCCTCTCTGTCCCCTGCTGTGTCTCACGCTTTGTCCCCGCTGTGTCCTCGCTGTGTTCCCCGCTGTGTCCCCCGCTGTGTCCTCGCTCTGTCCCCCGCTGTGTCCTGCTGTGTCCTCGCTCTGTCCCGTTGTTTCCACAGCTGTGTACCACGCTATGTAACGCTGTGTCCCCGATTTATCGACGCTGTGTCCCGCTGTGTCCCGCTGTGTCCTTCCTGTGTCCCCCGCTGTGTCCCCCGCTGTGTCCTCGCTTTGTCCCCTGCTGTGTCCCGCTGTGTCCTCACTGGATCCCCCACTGTGTCCCGCTGTGTCCCCCGCTGTGTCCCGCTATGTCCGGCTGTGTCCCGCTCTGTACCCGCTGTGTCCCTCTGTGTCCCGCTGTGTCCCCGCTGTGTGCCTGCTGTGTCCCGTTGTGTCGCCTGCTGTGTCCCGTTGTGTTGCCCGCTTTGTCCCGCTGTGTCCCTCTGTGTCCCCGCTGTGTCCCGCTGTGTCCCGCTGTGTCCCCGCTGTGTGCCCGCAGTGTCCCGCTGTGTACCCCGCTGTGTCCAGCTATGTCACCGCCTTGTCTCGCTGTGGCCACTCTCTGTCTCCACAGTCCCCCGCTGTGTCCCCCGCTGTGTCCCACTGTGTCCAGGCAGGGTCACTGCTGTTTCCCGCTGTGTCCCGCTGTGTTCCGTGGTGTCCCTCTTTGTCCCCCGCTGTGTCCCCCACTGTGTCCCCGCTGTGTCACTGCTGTGTCCCACTGTGTCCTCGCTGTGTCCCCCGCTGTCTCCAGCTCTGTCCCCCACTGTGTCTCACGCTTTGTCCCCGCTGTGTCCCACTGTGCCCCGCTGTGTCCCGCTGTGCCCCCACTGTGTCCCGTTGTGTCTACAGCTGTGTACCTCGCTGTGTAACGCTGTGTGCCCGCTGTATCGACGCTGTGTCCCGCTGGGTCCCGCTGTGTCTTCGCTGTGTCCCCCGCTGTGTTCTCGCTGTGTCACCCGCTGTGTCCCACTATGTCCTCGCTGGTTTCCCCGCTGGGTCCCGCTGTGTCCCCGCTGTGTCCGGCTGGGTCACACTATGTCCTCGCTGTATCCCCCGCTGTGTCCCGTTGTGTCCCCAGCTGTGTACCCCGCTGTGTCCCGCTGTATCGACGCTGTGTCCCACTGGGTCCCGCTGTTTCCTTCCTGTGTTCCCTGCTGTGTCCCGCTCTGTCCCAATGTGTCCCCGCTGTGTGCCCGCTGTATCCCGCTGTGTACTCCGTTGTGTCCAGCTGTATCACCGCTGTGTCTAGCTTTGGCCCCTCTCTGTCTCCGCTGTCCCCCGCTGTGTCCACCGATGTGTCCCGCTGTGTCACGCTGTGTCCCCGGATTTGTCCCGCTGAGTCCCCTCTGTGTCGCCGCTTTGTCCCGCTGTGTCCTCGCTGTGTCCCCCACTGTCTGCCGCTTTGTCCCCGCTGTGTCCCAAGCTGTGTCCCGCTGTGTCCCACTGTGTACCCCGCTGTGTCCCACTATGTTTCCGCAGTGTCCCCGCTGTGTACCGCTGTGTCCCGCTGTGTCCGGCTGTGCCCCCACTGTGTCCCGTTGTGTCCCCAGCTGTGTATCTCGCTGTGTCCCGCTGTGTCCCCGCTGTATCGACGCTGTGTCCCGCTGTGTCCCGCTGTGTCCTCGCTGTGTCCCACGCTGTGTTCTGCTGTGGCCTCGCTTTTTTCCCCGCTGTGTCCCCCTCTGTGTCCCCCGCTGTGTCCCGCTGTGTCCCCCGCTGTGTCCCTGCAGTGTCCCACTGTGTCCCGCTGTGTACTGCTGTGTCCCCCGCTGAGTCCCGCTGTGTCCCCGCTGTGTCCCAATGTGTCCTCAATCATTCCCCCGCTCTGTACCGCTGTGTCCATCCTGTGTCCCCCGCTGTGTCCCGCTGTGTCCCGCTCTGACCCCCGCTATGTCCTGCTGTGTCCCCCGCTGTTTCCCGCTCTATCCTTGCTGTGTCCCCCACTGTGTGCCTCTGTGTCCTTGCTGTGTCCCCAGCTGTGTCCCGCTGTGTCCTTTTGTGTCACGCTGTTTTCCCGCTGTGTCCCTGCTGTGTCCCTCTGTGTACCCCGCTGTGTCCAGTTTTGTCTCCGCTGTGTCTCGCTGTGTCCCACGCTCTGTCCCACACTGTGTCCCGCCTTGTCCCGCGCTGTGTCCCGCTGTGTCCCCCGCTGTGTCCCGCTGTGTCACCCACTGAGTCCCCGCTGTGTCACCGCTGTGTCCCTCTATTTCCTCGCTGTGTCCCCTGCTGTCACCCTCTCTGTCCCCTGCTGTGTCTCACGCTTTTTCCCCGCTGTGTCCCACTGTGTCCCGCTGTGTCCGGCTGTGCCCCCACTGTGTCCCATTGAGTCCACAGCTGTGTACCACACTGTGTAACGCTGTGTCCCCGCTGTATCGACGCTGTGTCCCGCTGTGTCCCGCTGTGTCCTCGCAGTGTTCCCTGCTGTGTCCTGCTGTGTCCCCCGCTGTGTGCCCCGCTGTGTCCTCGCTGTGTCCCCTGCTGTGTCCCGCTGTGTCCTCACTGGGTCCCCCACTGTGTCCCGCTTTGTCCCCCGCTGTGTCCCGCTGTGTCCCACTGGTCCCCACTGTGTGCCTGCTGTGTCCCGCTGTGTCTCCCGCTTTGTCCCGCTGTGTCCCCGCTGTGTCCTGCTGTGTCCCGCTGTGTCCCCGCTGTGTGCCCGCTGTGTCCTGCTGTGTACCCCGCTGTGTCCTGCTGTGTCACCGCTGTGTCTCGCTGTGGCCACTCTCTGTCTCCGCTGTCCCCCGCTGTGTCCCCAGCTGTGGCCCGCTGTGTCCCGCTGTGTCCCCTGCTTTTTCCTGCTGTGTCCCGCAGTGTCCCCGCTGTGTCCCGCTGTGTAACACTTTGTCCCGTGGTGTCCCACTTTGTCCCACGCTGTGTCCCCCGCTGAGTCCCCTCTGTGTCGCCTCTGTGGCACCCTGTGTCCTCGCTGTGTGCCCCGCTGTCTCCTGCATTGTCTCCCGCTGTGTTCCGCTGTGTCCCGCTGTGTCCCTGCTGTGTCCCCAGCTGTGTCCCGATGTGTCCCGCTGTGTACCCCGCTGTGTCCTGCTATGTTCCCGCAGTGTCCCCGATGTGTCCCGCTGTGTCCGGCTGTGTCCTCGCTGTGTCCCCAGCTGTGTACCCCACTCTGTCCCGCTGTGTCCCCCGCTGTGTCTCTGCTGTGTCCCCGCTGTGTCCCGCTTTGTCCTGCTGTGTACTGCTGTGTCCCCCGCTGTGTCCCGCTGTGTCCTGCTGTGTCACGCTGTTTCCCCGCTGTGTCCCCGCTGTGTCCCTCTGTGTACCCCGCTGTGTCCAGCTTTTTCCCTGCTGTGTCTCGCTGTGTCCCACGCTCTGTCCCCCCCTGTTTCCCGCTCTGTCCCCCTCTGTGTCCCGCTGTGTCCCCAGCTGTGTCCCACTGTGTCCCCGCAGGGTCACTGCTGTTTCCCGCTGTGTCCCGCTGTGTTCCATGGTGTCCCTCTTTGTCTCCCGCTGTGTCCCCCGCTGAGTCCCCGCTGTGTCCCGCTGTGTCCTCGCTGTGTCCCCTGCTGTCTCCCGCTCTGTCCCCCGCTGTGTCTCACGCTTTGTCCCCGCTGTGTCCCACTGTGTCCCGCTGTGTCCCGCTGTGCCCCCACTGTATTTCGTTGTGTCCACAGCTGTGTAACACGCTGTGTAACGCTGTGTGCCCGCTGTATCTACGCTGTGTCCCGCTGGGTCCCGCTGTGTCCTTGCTGTGTTCCTCGCTGTGTCCCACTGTGTCCTCCGCTGTGTCCCGCTAGGTCCCCCGCTGAGTCCCCGCTGTGTCACCACTGTGTCCCGCTGTCTCCTCACTGTGTCCCCTGCTGTCTCCCTCTCTGTCCCCTGCTGTGTCTCACGCTTTGTCCCCACTGTGTCCCACTGTGTCCCGCTGTGTCCGGCTGTGCCCCCACTGTGTCCCGTTGTGTAAACAGATGTGTACTACGCTGTGTAACGCTGTGTCCCCGCTGTATCGACGCTGTGTCCCGCTGTGTCCTCGCTGTGTTCCCCGCTGTCTCCCGCTCTGTCCCTCGCTGTGTCTCACGCTTTGTCCCCGCTGTGTCCCACTGTGTCCCGCTGTGTCCGGCTGTGCCCCCACTGTGTCCCGTTGTGTTCACAGCTGAGTACCACGCTGTGTAACGCTGTGTGCCCGCTGTATCGATGCTGTGTCCCGCTGGGTCCCGCTGTGTCCTCGCTGTGTTCCCCGCTGTGTCCCGCTGTGTCCCCCGCTGTGTCCTCGCTGTGTCCCCCGCTGTGTCCTGCTGTGTCCTCGCTGTGTGCCCCGCTGGGTACCGGTGGGTCCTGCTGTGTCCTCGCTGTGTCCACCGCTGTGTCCAATTGTGTCCCCAGCTGTGTCTCCCGCTATGTCCCGATGTGTCTAGTGCTGTGTCCATGCTATGTCTTGCTGTGTCGCGCTGTGTCCCCCGCTGTGTCCGCTGCTTTGTCCTGCTGTTTTCCCCGCTGTGTCACCAATGTGTCCCGCTGTGTCCTCGCTGTGTCCTGCTGTGTCTCGCTGTGCCCCCACTCTGTCCCGTTGTGTCCACAGCTGGGTACCACGCTGTGTAACCCTGTGTCCCCACTGTATCGACGCTTTGTCCTGCTGGGTGCCGTTGTGTCCTCGCTGTGTTCCCCGCTGTGTCCCGCTGTGTCCCCGCTGTGTCCTCGCTGTGTCCCCCGCTGTGTCCCGCTGTGTCCTCGCTGTGTTCCCCGCTGTGTCCCGCTTTGTCCCCCGCTGTGTCCCCCGCTGTGTCCTCGCTGTGTCCCCTGCTGTGTCCCGCTGTGTCCTCACTGGGTCCCCCACTGTGTCCCGCTGTGTCCCCCGCTGTGTCCTGCTGTGTCCGCTGTGTCCCCGCTGTGTGCCTGCTGTGTCCCCGCTGTGTGACTGCTGTGTCCCGCTGTGTCTCCACTTTGTACCGCTGTGTCCCACTGTGTCCCCGCTGTGTCCCGCTGTGTCCCGCTGTGTCCCCACTGTGTGCCCGCTGTGTCCCGCTGTGTACCCCGCTGTGTCCAGCTGTGTCACCGCTGTGTCTCGCTGTGGCCACTCTCTGTCTCCGCTGTCCCCCGCTGTGGCCCCCGCTGTGTCCCGCTGTGTCCCCCGCTTTTTCCTGCTGTGTCCCGCAGTGTTCCCGCTGTGTCCCGCTGTGTAACACTGTGTCCCGTGGTGTCCCACTTTGTCCCACGTTGTGTCCCCCGCTGAGTCCCCTCTGTGTCGCCGCTGTGTCCCCCTGTGTCCTCGCTGTGTCCCCTGCTGTCTCCCATTTGTCTCACGCTGTGTTCTGCTGTGTCCTGCTGTGTCCCCGCTGTGTCCCCAGCTGTGTCCCTCTGTGTACCCTGCTGTGTCCTGCTATGTTCCCGCAGTGTCCCCGCTGTGTCCCGCTGTGTCCCGCTGTGTCCTCGCTGTGTCCCCAGCTGTGTACCCCACTGTGTTCCGCGTGTCCCTGCTGTATCGACGCTGGGTCCCGCTGGGTACCGCTGTGTCATCCCTGTGTCCCCCGCTGTGTCCCGCTGTGTCCCCCGCTGTGTCTCTGCTGTGTCCCCGCTGTGTCCCGCTGTGTACTGCTGTGTCCCCCGCTGAGTCCCGCTGTGTCCCAATGTGTCCCAATGTGTCCTCGCTCTGTCCCCCGCTGTGTCCCGTTGTGTCCTCCCTGTGCCCCCGCTGTGTCCTGCTGTGTCCCCCGCTGTGTCCCCTGCTATGTCCCGCTGTGTCCCCCGCTGTGTCACACTGTGTCCTTGCTGTGTCCCAGGCTTTGTGCCGCTGTGTCCTCGCTGTGTCCCCCGCTGTGTCCCGCTGTGTCCTGCTGTGTCACACTGTTTCCCCGCTGCGTCCCCGCTGTGTCCCTCTGTGTACCCCGCTGTGTCCAGCTTTGTCCCCGCTGTGTCTCGCTGTGTCCCACGCTCTGTCCCCCACTGTGTCCCGCTCTGTCCTCCTCTGTGTCCCGCTTTGTCCCCCGCTGTGTCCCACTGTGTCCCCGCAGGGTCACTGCTGTTTCCCGCTGTGTCCCGCTGTGTTCCGTGGTGTCCCTCTTTGTCTCCCGCTGTGTCCCCCGCTGAGTCCCTGCTGTTTCACCGCTGTGTCCCGCTGTGTCCTGGCTGTGTCCCCCGCTGTCTCCCGCTCTGTCCCTCGCTGTGTCTCACGCTTTGTCAACGCTGTGTCCCACTGTGTCCCGCTGTGTCCGGCTGTGCCCCCACTGTGTCCCGTTGTGTCCACAGCTGAGTACCACGCTGTGTAACGCTGTGTGCCCGCTGTATCGACGCTGTGTCCCGCTGGGTCCCGCTGTGTCCTCGCTGTGTTCCCCGCTGTGTCCCGCTGTGTCCCCCGCTTTGTCCTCGCTGTGTCCCCCACTGTGACCTGCTGTGTCCTCGCTGTGTCCCCCACTGGGTCCCGGTGGGTCCTGCTGTGTCCTCGCTGTGTCCACCGCTGTGTCCCGTTGTGTCCCCAGCTGTGGACCCCGGTGTGTCCCGCTGCGTCCCCGCTGTAACGACGCTGGGTCCCGCTGGGTCCCGCTATGTCCTCCCTGTGTTCCCTGCTGTGTCCCGTTGTGTCCCCAGCTGTGTACCTCGCTGTGTCCCGCTGTGTCCCAGCAGTATCGACGCTGGGTCCCGCTGGGTCCCGTTGTGTCCTCCCTGTGTCCCACACTCTGTCCCACTGTGTCCGCCACTGTGTCCCGCTGTGTCTACTGCTTTGTCCCTGCTGTGTCCCCCTGTGTCCCGCTGTGTCCTCGCTGTGTCCCACGCTGTGTTCTGCTGTGGCCTCACTTTTTTCCCCGCTGTGTCCCGCTGTGTACCCCTCTGTGTCCCCCCGCTGTGTCCCGCTGTGTCCCCCGCTGTGTCCCTACTGTGTCCCCGCTGTGTCCGGCTGTGTCCCGCTGTGTACTGCTGTGTCCCCCGCTGAGTCCCGCTGTGTCCCAATGTGTCCTCGCTCTGTCCCCCTCTGTGTACCGCTGTGTCCTTCCTGTGTCCCCCGCTGTGTTCTGCTGTGTCCTGCTGTGTCCCGCTCTGTCCTTGCTGTGTCCCCCACTGTGTGCAGCTGTGTCCTCGCTGTGTCCCCCGCTGTGTCTCGCTGTGTCCTTTTGTGTCACGCTGTTTCCCGGCTGTGTCCCTGCTGTGTCCCTCTGTGTACCCCGCTGTGTCCAGGTTTGTCCCCGCCATGTCTCGCTGTGTCCCCCGCTGTGTCCCACTGTGTCCCCCGCTGAGTCCACGCTGTGTCCCCGCTGTGTCACGATGTGTCCCGCTGTGTCCTTGCTGTGACCCGCTCTGTCCCCACTGTATCGACGCTGTGTCCCGCTGTGTTCCGCTGTGTCCTCGCTGTGTTCCCCGCTGTGTCCCGTCTGTGTACCCCTCTGTGTCTTCCGATGTGTCCCGCTGT
>NW_012289802.1:0-8559 GCF_000151885.1 Dipodomys ordii | reverse complement strand
GTCCCACTCTGTACCCCGCTGTGTCTCGCTAGGTTCCCGCACTGTCCCGCTGTGTCCCGCTGTGTCCTCGCTGTGTCCCGCTGTGTCCACGCTGTATGGACGCTGGGTCCCACTGGGTCCCGCTGTGTCCTCCCTGTGTCCCCAGCTTTGTCCCGCCGTGTCTGCCACTGTGTCCCGCTGTGTCTACTGCTTTGTCGCTGCTGTGTCCCGCTGTTTCACCCTGTGTCCTCGCTGTGTCCCACGCTGTGTTCTGCTGTGGCCTCACTTTTTTCCTCGCTGTGTCCCGCTGTGTACCCCTCTGTGTCCCCCGCTGTTTCCCGCTGTGTCCCCCGCTGTGTTCCTGCTGTGTCCCCGCTGTGTCCCGCTGTGTCCCGCTGTGTACTGCTGCGTCCCCCGCTGAGTCCCGCTGTGTCCCCGCTGTGTCCCAATGTGTCCTCGCTCTGTCCCCCGCTGTGTACCGCTGTGTCCTTCCTGTGTCCCCCGCTGTGTCCCGCTGTGTCCCGCTGTGTCCCACTGTGTCCTGTGGTGTCCCGCTTTGTCCCCCGCTATTTCCCCAGCTGAGTCCCCTCTGTGTCCCCGCTGTGTCCCGCTGTGTCCCCCGCTGTGTCCCGCTGTGCCCCCTGCTGTGTCCTGCTGGGTCCCGCTGTGTCCTGCTGGGTCCCGCTGGGTCCCTCGCTGTGTCCCGCTGTGTCCCCGCAGGTTCACCACTGTTTCACGCTGTGTCCCGCTGTGTTCCGTGGTGTCCCACTTTGTCTCCCGCTGTGGCCCCCCCTGAGCCACCTTTGTGTCCCCGCTGTGTCCCGCTGTGTCCTCGCTGTGTCCGCCTCTGTCTCCCACTCTGTCCACCGCTATGTCTCATGCTTTGTCCCCGCTGGGTCCCGCTGTGTCCCGCTCTGTTCCCCACTGTGTCCCCCGCTGAGTCCTCTATGTGTCGCCGCTGTGTCCCGCTGTGTCCTCGCTGTGTCCCCTGCTGTCTCCCGCTTTGTCCCAAGCTGTGTCCCGCTGTGTCCCGCTGTGTCTTCGCTGTGCCCCCCGCTGTGTCCTGCTGTGTTCCCGCTGTGTCCCAAGCTGTGTCCCGCTGTGTGCCCCGCTGTGTCCCGCTGTGTCTACTGCTGTGTCCCCACTGTGTCCCTCTGTGTCTCGCTGTGTCCCGCTGTGTCCTCGCTGTTTCCCACACTGTGTTCTGCTGTGTCCTCGCTGTGTCCCCCGCTGTGTCCCGTTGTGTACCCAGCTGTGTACCCCGCTGTGTCCCGCTGTGTCCCCGCTGTATCGACGCTGTGTCCCGCTTGGTCCCGCTGTGTCCTCGCTGTGTTCCCCGCAGTGTCCCGCTGTTTACTCCTCTGTGTCCCCCGCTGTGTCCCGCTGTGTCCCGCTGTGTACTACTGTGTCCCCCGCTGAGTTCCGCTGTGTCCCCGTTGTGTCCCAATGTGTCCTCGCTGTGTCCCGCGCTGGGTCCCGCTGTGTCCCCCCTGTCTCCCCCGCTGTGTCCCGCTGTGTCCTTCTGTGTCCCCCGCTGTGTCCCCCGCAGTGTCAGCGCTGTGTCCCGCTGTGTCCTTGCTGTGTCCCGCTGTGTCTCGCTGTGCCCCCACTGTGTCCCGTTGTGTTCACAGCTGTGTACCACGCTGTGTAACGCTGTGTCCCCGCTGTATCGACGCTGTGTACCGCTGGGTCCCGCTGTGTCCTCGCTTTGTTCCCCGCTGTGTCCCGCTGTGTCCCACACTGTGTCCCCCGCTGTGTCCCTATGTGTCCCACGCTTTGTCCCCCTGTGTCCCCGCAGTTTCCCCGCTGTGTCCCGCTGTTTCCCACTGTGTTCTGTGGTGTCCCGCTTTGTCCCCCGCTGTGTCCCCCGGTGAGTCGCCGCTGTGTCCCCGCTTTGTCCCGCTGAGTCCTCCATGTGTCCCCCTCTGTGTCCTGCTGTTTCCCCCGGTGTGTCACGCTGTGTCCACTGCTGGGACCCGGCTGTGTCCCGCTGTGTCCCGCTGTGTCCCGCTCTGTCCTCACTGTGTCCCACTCTGTGTTCCGCTGTGTCCTCACTTTGTCCCCCGCTGTGTCCCGCTGTGTCCCCCGCTGTGCCCTGCAGTGTCCCGCTCTGTCCCGCTGTGTCCTCGCTGTGTCACGCTGTGTCCCGCTGTGTCCCCCACTGTTTCCCCTGCTGTGTCCGGCTGTGTCCCCCACTGTGTCCCGCTCTGTCCCCCTCTGTGTCCCGCTGTGTCCCCCACTGTGTCCCACTGTGTCCCCGCAGTGTCACTGCTGTTTCCTGCTGTGTCCCGCTGTGTTCCGTGGTGTCCCTCTTTGTCTCCCGCTGTGTCCCCCGCTGTGTCCCGCTGTGTCCGACTGTGTCCCGCTCTGTCCCTGCTGTGTCCCGCTGTGTCCTGCTGTGTCCCCGCTGTGTGCCCGCTGTGTCCCGCTGTGTCCCCCGCTTTGTCCTGCTGTGTCCCCGCAGTGTCCCGCTGTGTCCCACTGTGTCCCACTGTGTCCCGTGTTGTCCCTCTTTGTCCCCCGCTGTGTCCACCGCTGAGTCCCCTCTTTGTGGCCGCTGTGTCCTGCTGTGTCCTCGCTATGTCCCCCGCTGTCTCCCGCTTTGTCCCCCGCTGTGTCCCCGCTGTGTCCCGCTGTGTCCCCGCTATGATCCCAGCTGTGTCCCGCTGTGTCCCACTCTGTACCCCGCTGTGTCTCGCTAGGTTCCCGCACTGTCCCGCTGTGTCCCGCTGTGTCCTCGCTGTGTCCCGCTGTGTCCACGCTGTATGGACGCTGGGTCCCACTGGGTCCCGCTGTGTCCTCCCTGTGTCCCCAGCTTTGTCCCGCCGTGTCTGCCACTGTGTCCCGCTGTGTCTACTGCTTTGTCGCTGCTGTGTCCCGCTGTTTCCCCCTGTGTCCTCGCTGTGTCCCACGCTGTGTTCTGCTGTGGCCTCACTTTTTTCCTCGCTGTGTCCCGCTGTGTACCCCTCTGTGTCCCCCGCTGTTTCCCGCTGTGTCCCCCGCTGTGTTCCTGCTGTGTCCCCGCTGTGTCCCGCTGTGTCCCGCTGTGTACTGCTGCGTCCCCCGCTGAGTCCCGCTGTGTCCCCGCTGTGTCCCAATGTGTCCTCGCTCTGTCCCCCGCTGTGTACCGCTGTGTCCTTCCTGTGTCCCCCGCTGTGTCCCGCTGTGTCCTGCTGTGTCCCCCGCTGTGTCCCCCGCTATGTCCCGCTGTGTCCCCCGCTGTGTCCCGCTCTGTCCTTGCTGTGTCCCCCACTGTGTGCCGCTGTGTCCTCGCTGTGTCCCCCGCTATGTCGCGCTGTGTCCTTTTGTGTCACGCTGTTTCCCCGCTGTGTCCCTCTGTGTACTTCGCTGTGTCCAGCATTGTCCCCGCTGTGTCTCGCTGTGTCCCACGCTCTGTCCCACACTGTATCCCGCAGTGTCCCGGGCTGTGTCCTGCTGTGTCCCCCGCTGTGTCCCGCTGTGTCCCCCGCTGAGTCCCGCTGTGTCACCGCTGTGTCCCGCTGTTTCCTCGCTGTGTCCCCTGCTGTCTCCCTCTCTGTCCCCCGCTGTGTCTCATGCTTTGTCCCTGCTGTGTCCCACTGTGTCCCGCTGTGTCAGGCTGTGCCCCCACTGTGTCCCGTTGTGTCCACAACTGTGTACCACGCTGTGTAACGCTGTGTCCCCGCTGTATCGACGCTCTGTCCCACTGTGTCCTGCTGTGTCCTCGCATTGTTCCCCGCTGTGTCCCGCTGTGTCCCCTGCTGTGTCCCCTGCTGTGTCCTTGCTGTGTCCCCTGCTGTGTCCCGCTGTGTCCTCACTGGGTCCCACACTGTGTCCCGCTGTGTCCCCCGCTGTGTCCCGCATGTCCGGCTATGTCCTTCTCTGTCCCCGCTGTGTCCCGCTGTGTCCCGCTGTGTCCCCGCTGTGTGCCTGTTGTGTCCCGCTGTGTCCCACTGTGTCCCTGCTGTGTCCCGCTGTGTCCCCTGCTGTGTCCTCCGCTGTGTCCTTGCTGTGTCCCTGCTGTGTCCCGCTGTGTCCTCACTGTGTCCCCCACTGTGTCCCGTTGTGTCCCTCGCTGTGTCCCGCTGTGTCCGGCTATGTCCCTCTCTGTCCCCGCTGTGTCCCGCTGTGTCCCGCTGTGTCCCCGCTGTGTGCCTGCTGTGTCCCGCTGTGTCCCACTGTGTCCCCGCTGTGTCCCGCTGTGTCCCGCTGTGTCCCCGCTTTGTGCCCGCTGTGTCCCGCTGTGTACCCCGCTGTGTCCAGCTGTGTCACCGCTTTGTCTCGCTGTGGCCACTCTCTGTCTCCGCTGTCCCCCGCTGTGTGCCCCGCTGTGGCCCGCTGTGTCCCGCTGTGTCCCCTGCTTTCTCCTTCTGTGTCCCGCAGTGTCCCCGCTGTGTCCAGCTGTGTAACACTGTGTCCCGTGTTGTCCCACTTTGTCCCACGATGTGTCCCCCGGAGAGTCCTCTCTGTGTCGCCGCTGTGTCCCCCTGTGTCCTCGCTGTGTCCCCCGCTGTCTCCCGCTTTGACTCCCGCTGTGTTCCGCTGTGTCCCGCTGTGTCCCCGCTGTGTCCCCAGATGTGTCACGCTGTGTCCCGCTGTGTACCCCGCTGTGTCCTGCTATGTTCCCGCAGTGTCCCCGCTGTGTCCCGCTGTGTCCCGCTGTGTCCTTGCTGTGTCCCCAGCTGTGTACCCCACTGTGTCCCTGCTGTATCGATGCTGGGTCCTGCTGGGTCCCGCTGTGTCCTCCCTTTGTCCAACGCTGTGTCCCGCTGTGTCTACTGCTGTGTCCCCGCTGTGTCCCGCTGGGCCAGCTGGGTCCCTGCTGTATCCACGCTGGGTCCCGCTGGGTCCTGGTCTGTCATCCCTGTGTCCCCCGCTGTGTACCGCTCTGTCCCCCGCTGTGTCTCTGCTGTGTCCCCGCTGTGTCCCGCTTTGTCCCGCTGTATACTGCTGTGTCCCCCGCTGAATCACGCTGTGTCCCAATGTGTCCCAATGTGTCCTCGCTCTGTCCCCCACTGTGTCCCGCTGTGTCCTCCCTGTGTCCCCCGTGGTGTCCCGCTGTGTCCCGCTGTATCCCCCGCTGTGTCCCCCGCTATGTCCCGCTGTGTCCCCCGCTGTGTCCCACTGTGTCCTTGCTGTGTCCCATGCTGTGTGAGGCTGTGTCCTTGCTGTGTCCCCCGCTGTGTCCCGCTGTGTCCTGCTGTGTCACGCTGTTTCCCCACTGCGTCCCCGCTGTGTCCCTCTGTGTACCCCGCTGTGAACAGCTTTGACCCCGCTGTGTCTTGCTGTGTCCCACGCTCTGTCCCCCACTGTGTCCCGCTCTGTCCCCCTCTGTGTCCCACTGTATCCCCCGCTGTGTCCCACTGTGTCCACGCAGTATCACTGCTGTTTCCTGCTGTGTCCCGCTGTGTTCCGTGGTGTCCCTCTTTGTCTCCCGCTGTGTCCCCCGATGAGACCCCGCTGTGTCAATGCTGTGTCCTGCTGTGTCCTCGCTGTGTCCCCCGCTGTCTCCAGCTCTGTCCCCCGCTGTGTCTCACACTTTTTCCCCGCTGTGTCCCACTGTGTCCCGCTGTGTCCAGCTGTGCCCCCACTGTGTCCCGTTGTGTCCACAGCTGTGTACCTCGCTGTGTAACGCTGTGTGCCCGCTGTATCAACGCTGTGTCCCACTGTGTCCCCCGCTGTGTCCTCGCTGTGTTCCCCGCTGTGTCCCGCTGTGTCCCCCGCTGTGTCCCGCTTTGTCCTCGCTGGGTCTCCCGTTGGGTCCTGCTGTGTCCCCTGCTATGTCCCGCTGTGTACCGCTGTGTCCCCCGCTGTGTCCTGTTGTGTCCCCAGCTGTGTACCCCGTTGTGTCCCGCTGTATCGACGCTGTGTCCCACTGGGTCCCGCTGTTTCCCACAGTGTCCCCCACTGTGTACCACTGTGTCCCCACAGGTTCCCCTCTGTTTCCCACTGTGTCCCGCTGTGTTCCGTGGTGTCCTCGCTGTGTCCCCCTGCTGTGTCCCGCTGTGTCCCGCTGTGTCCCCCACTGTGTCCCCCGCTGTGTCCCTATGTGTCCCATGCTTTGTCCCCCTGTGTCCCCACAGTTTCCCCGATGTGTCCCGCTGTTTCCCACTGTGTTCTGTGGTGTCCCGCTTTGTCCCCCGCTGTGTACCCCGGTGAGTCGCCGCTGTGTCCACGCTTTGTCCCGCTGAGACCTCCATGTGTCCCCCGCTGTGTCCCGCTGTGTCCCCCGCTGTGTCCCGCTGTGTCCCCCGCTGTGTCCTGCTGTGTCCACTGCTGGGACCCGGCTGTGTCCCGCTGTGTCCCGCTGTGTCCTCACTGTGTCCCACTCTGTGTTCCGTTGTGTCCTCGCTGTGTCCCCCGCTGTGTCCCCCGCTGTGCCCTGCAGTGTCCCGCTCTGTCCCGCTGTGTCCTTGCTGTGTCCCGCTGTGTCCCCCACTGTTTCCCCTGCTGTGTCCAGCTGTGTCCCCCACTGTGTCCCACTCTGTCCCCCTCTGTGTCCCGCTGTGTCCCCCGCTGTGTCCCACTGTGTCCCCGCAGTGTCACTGCTGTTTCTTGCTGTGTCCCGCTGTGTTTCGTGGTGTCCCCTCTTTGTCTCCCACTGTGTCCCCAGCTATGTCCCGCTGAGTCAGACTGTGTCCCGATCTGTCCCCGATGTGTCCCGCTGTGTCCCACTGCGTCCCGCTGTGTCCCGCTGTGCCCCCACTGTGTCCGGTTTTTCCACAGCTTTGTACCATGCTGTGTAACGCTGTGTCTCCACTGTATCGACGCTGTGTCCCCCTGGGTCCCGATGTGTCCTTGCTGTGTTCCCCGCTGTGTCCAGCTGTTTCCCCCACTTTGTCCCCCACTGTGTCCTCGCTGTGTCCCCCACTGTGTCCCTCTGTGTCCCGCTGTGTCCTCGCTGTGTCCCCCTCTGTGTCCCGCTGTGTCCCCCGCCGTGTCCCGCTGTGTCCCGCTGTGTCCTGCTGCGTCCCCGCTGTGTCCCTCTGTGTCCCGCTTTGTCCCCCACTGTTTCCCGCAGTGACCCAGCTGTGTCCCACTGTGTCCCACTGTGTCCCGTGGTGTCCCGCTTTGTCCCCCGCTGTGTCCCCGGCTGAGTCTCGCTGTGTCCCCACTGTGTCCTTTCTGTGTCCCCCGCTGTGTCCTGCTCTGTTCCCCACTGTGTCTCCCGTTTTGTCCCCGCTGTGCCCTGCTGTGTCCCGCTGTGTCCCGCTGTGTCCCCCCCTGTGTCCCGTTGTGTCAACAGCTGTGTACCCCGCTGTGTCCCTGCTGTATCGACGCTGTGTCTCGCTGGGTCCTGTTGTGTCTCTCTCTGTGTTCCCCACTGTGTCCCGCTGTGTCCCCCGCTGTGTCACTCGCTGTGTCCCCCGCTGTGTCCCGCTGTGTCCCCGCTGTGTCCCGTTGGGTCCCGCAGTGTCCCCCGCTAAGTCCCGTTGTGTCACCGCTGTGTCCTGCTGTGTCCCCGCTCTATCGACGCTGTGTCCCGCTGGGTCCCGCTGTGTCCTCTCTTTGTTCCCCGCTGTGTCCCGCTGTGTCCCCCGCTGTGTCTCTCGCTGTGTCCCGCTGTGTCCCCGGCTGTGTCCGGCTGTGTCCCGCTGTGTCCCCCGCTGTGTCCTTGCTGTGTCCCCACTGTGTCCCGATGTGTCCCGCAGTGTCCCCAGCTGTGTCCCACTGTGTCCTCGCTGTGTCCCCAGCTGTGTCCCGCTTTGTCCTTGCTGTGTACCCCGCGGGGTCCCTCTGTGTCCCTGGCTGTCTCCCGCTGTGTCCCCTGCTGTGTCCCCACTGTGTCACGCTGTGTTTCGCTGTGTCCGGCTGTGTCCTCGCTCTGTCTCATTCAGTGTCCAGCTGTGTCCTCCCTGTGTCCCCCGCTGTGTCCCGCTGAGTCCCCTGTTGTGTCCCGCTGTGTCCTGCTGTGTCACGCTCTGTCCCCTCTGTGTCCCTCTGTGTCCAGCTCTGTCCCCGTTGTGTGTCTGCTGTGCCCCGCTGTGTACCCTTCTGTGTCCAGCTGTGTCCCCTCTGTGTCCTGCTGTGTCCCTTCTCTGTCCCCCGCTGTCCACCGCTGTGTCCCCCGGCTGTGTCCCGCAGTGTCCCCGCTGTGTCCCGCTGTGTCCTACTGTGTCCCGTGGTGTCCCGCTTTTTCCCCTCTATGTCCTCTGCTGAGTCCCCTCTGTGTCCACGCTGTGTCCAGCTGTGTCCTCGCTTTGTCCTCCGCTGTCTCCTGCTTTGTCCCACGCTGTGTCCTACTGTGTCCCACTGTGTCCCTGCTGTGTCCCCTGCTGTGTCCCGCTGTGTCCCCCGCTGTGTCCTGCTGGGTCCCGCTGTGTCCCCGCTGTGTCCCTGCTGTGTCCGGCTGTGTCCCCCGCTGTGTCCCGCTGGGTCCCGCTGGGTCCCCTGCTGTGTCCCGCTGAGTCCCCGCAGGTTCACCGCTGTTTCACGCTGTGTCCTGCTGTGTTCCGTGGTGTCCCGCTTTGTCCACTGCTGTGTCACGCTGTGTCCACTGCTGGGTCCCCGCTGGGTCCCAGCTGGGTCCCCGCTGTGTCTCGCTGTATCCCGCTGAGTTCTCGCATATGTTCCCATGCTAAGTTCCCATGTGACCATACC
>NW_012289801.1:0-6343 GCF_000151885.1 Dipodomys ordii | reverse complement strand
TGTACCACGCTATGTAACAGCTGTGTCCCCGCTTTATCGACGCTGTGTCCCGCTGAGTCCCGCTGTGTCCTCGCTGTGTTCCCCACTGTGTCCCGCTGTGTCCCCGCTGTGACCCCCACTGTGTCCTCACTGTGTCCCCTGCTGTGTCCCGCTGTGTCCTCACTGGGTCCCCCACTGTGTCCCGCTGTGTCCCCCGCTGTGTCCCGCTGTGACCGGCTGTGTCCCGCTCTGTACCCGCTGTGTCCCTCGGTGTCCCGCTGTGTCCCCGCTGTGTGCCTGCTGTGTCCCGTTGTGTCGACTGCTGA
Source organism: Dipodomys ordii (assembly GCF_000151885.1). Classification (NCBI taxonomy): domain Eukaryota; kingdom Metazoa; phylum Chordata; class Mammalia; order Rodentia; family Heteromyidae; genus Dipodomys; species Dipodomys ordii. The sequence goes on along the minus strand of NW_012289801.1, from coordinate 6,038 downwards.
GTCCCGTTGTGTCACCCGCTTTGTCCCGCTGTGTCCCACTGTGTCCCCGCTGTGTCCCGCTCTGTCCCCCTGTGTCCCCGCTGTGTGCCCGCTGTGTCCCGCTGTGTACCCCGCTGTGTCCAGCTATGTCACCACCTTGTCTCGCTGTGGCCACTCTCTGTTCTACTGTCCCCCGCTGTGTCCCCCGCTGTGTCCCACTGTGTCCAGGCAGGGTCACTGCTGTTTCCCGCTGTGTCCCGCTGTGTTCCGTGGTGTCCCTCTTTGTCCCCCGCTGTGTCCCCCGCTGAGTCCCCGCTGTGTCACCGCTGTGTCCCACTGTGTCCTCGCTGTGTCCCCCCCGTCTCCAGCTCTGTCCCCCGCTGTGTCTCACGCTTTGTCCCCGCTGTGTCCCACTGTGTCCCGCTGTGTCCCGCTGTGCCCCCACTGAGTCCCGTTGTGTCTACAGCTGTGTACCACGCTGTGTAACGCTGTGTGCCCGCTGTTTCGACGCTGTGTCCCGCTGGGTCCCGCTGTGTCCTCACTGTGTCCCCCGCTGTGTTCTCGCTGTGTCCCCCTCTGTGTCCCACTGTGTCCTCGCTGGTTTCCCCGCTGGGTCCCGCTGGGTCCCCATTGTGTCCTGCTGGGTCACACTGTGTCCTCGCTGTATCCCCCGCTGTGTCCCGTTGTGTCCCCAGCTGTGTACCACTCTGTGTCCCGCTGTATCGACGCTGAGTCCCACTGAGTCCCGCTGTTTCCTTCCTGTGTTCCCTGCTGTGTCCCGCTCTGTCCCGCTTTTTCCCCGCTGTGTGCCTGCTGTGTCCCGCTGTGTACTCTGTTGTGTCCAGCTGTATCACCGCTGTGTCTCGCTTTGGCCCCTCTCTGTCTCCGCTGTCCCCCGCTGTGTCCCCCGCTGTGTCCCGCTGTGTCACGCTGTGTCCCCCGCTTTGTCCCGCTGAGTCCCCTCTGTGTCGCCGCTGTGTCCCGCTGTGTCCCAAGCTGTGTCCCGCTGTGTCCCGCTGTGTACCCCGCTGTGTCCCACTATGTTTCCGCAGTGTCCCCGCTGTGTACCGCTGTGTCCCCTGTGTCCGGCTGTGCCCCCACTGTGTCCCGTTGTGTCCCCAGCTGTGTACCTCGCTGTGTCCCGATGTGTCCCCGCTGTATCGACGCGGTGTCCCGCTGTGTCCCGCTGTGTCCCGCTGTGTCCTCGCTGTGTCCCACGCTGTGTTCTGCTGTGGCCTCGCTTTTTTCCCCGCTGTGTCCCCCTCTGTGTCCCCCGCTGTGTCCCGCTGTGTCCCCCGCTGTGTCCCTGCTGTGTCCCGCTGTGTCCCGCTGTGTACTGCTGTGTCCCCCGCTGAGTCCAGCTGTGTCCTCGCTGTGTCCCACGCTGTGTTCTGCTGTGGCCTCGCTTTTTTCCCCGCTGTGTCCCCCTCTGTGTCCCGCTGTGTCCTCGCTATGTCCCCCTCTGTGTCCCGCTGTGTCCCGCTGTGTCCCGCTGTGTCCCGCTGTGTCCCGCTGCGTCCCCCCTGTGTCCCGCTGTGTCCCGCTTTGTCCCCCACTGTGTCCCGCAGTGACCCCGCTGTGTCCCGCTGTGTCCCACTGTGTCCCGTGGTGTCCCGCTTTTTCCTCCGCTGTGTCCCCGGCTGAGTCTCTCTGTGTCCCCACTGTGTCCTCTCTGTGTCCCCCGCTGTGTCCTGCTCTGTTCCCCACTGTGTCTCCCGTTTTGTCCCTGCTGTGCCCCGCTGTGTCCCGCTGTGTCCCGCTGTGTCCCCCACTGTGTCCCGTGGTGTCAACAGCTGTGTACCCCGCTGTGTCCCGCTGTGTACCCGCTGGATCGACGCTGTGTCCCGCTGGGTCCTGCTGTGTCTCTCTCTGTGTTCCCCACTGTGTCCCACTCTGTCTCCCGCTGTGTCCCTTGCTGTGTCCCCCGCTGTGTCCGGATGTGTCCCCCGCTGTGTCCTTGCTGTGTCCCCGCTGGGTCCCGCTGGGTCCCACAGTGTCCCCCGCTGAGTCCGGTTGTTTCATCGCTGTGTCCTGCTGTGTCCCCACTCTATCGACGCTGTGTCCCCCGCTGTGTCCCGCTTTGTGCCTGCTGTGTACCCCGCTGTGTCCCTCTGTGTCCCCCGCTGTGTCCCGCTGTGTCCCCTGCTGTGTCCCCACTGTGTCACGCTGTGTTTCGCTGTGTCCGGCTGTGTCCTCGCTCTGTCTCCCTCAATGTCCAGCTCTGTCTTCCCTGTGTCCCCCGCTGTGTCCCGCTGAGTCCCCTGCTGTGTCCCGCTGTGTCCCGCTGTGTCCCGCTCTGTCCCCTCTGTGTCCCTCTGTGTCCAGCTCTGTCCCTGTTGTGTCTCCGCTGTGCCCCGCTGTGTACCCTTCTGTGTCCAGCTGTGTCCCCTCTGTGTCCCACTGTGTCCCTTCTCTTTCCCCCGCTGTCCACAGCTGTGTCCCCCGGCTGTGTCCCGCAGTGTCCCCGCTGTGTACCGCTGTGTCCTACTGTGTCCCATGGTGTCCTGCTTTTTCCCCTCTATGTCCCCTGCTGAGTCCCCTCTGTGTCCCCGCTGTGTACAGCTGTGTCCTCGCTGTGTCCTCCGCTGTCTCCCGCTTTGTCCCACGCTGTGTCCCACTGTGTCCCTGCTGTGTCCCTGCTGTGTCCCCCGCTGTGTCCCGCTGTGTACCCCGCTGTGTCCTGCTGTGTCCCGCTGGGTCCCCGCTGTGTCCCTGCTGTGTCCGGCTGTGTCCCCCGCTGTGTCCCGCTGGGTCCCGCTGTGTCCCACGCTGTGTACCGCTGTGTCCCCGCAGATTCACCGCTGTTTCACGCTGTGTCCTGCTGTGTTCCGTGGTGTCCCGCTTTGTCCCCCGCTGTGTCCCGCTGTGTCCACTGCTGGGTCCCCGCTTGGTCCCGCTGTGTCTCACTGTTTTCCGCTGTGTCCTCGCATTTTACCATGCTGTGTTCCGCTGAGTCCTCCCTGTGTCCCCCGCTGTGTCCCGCTGTGTCCCTGCTGTGTCCCCCGCTGGGTCCCGCTGGGTCCCGCTGTGTCTCCCGCTGTGTCCTGCTGGGTCCCGCTGTGTCCCTGCTGTGTCCAGCTGTGTCCCCCGCTGTGTCCCGTTGTGTCCCGCTGTGTCCTCGCTGTGTCCTCTGCTATCTCCCGCTTTGTCCCACGCTGTGTCCCGCTGTGTCCCGCTGTGTCCTCTTTGTGTCCCCGGCTGTGTCCTGCTGTGTTCCCGCTGTGTCCCAAGCTGTGTCCCGCTGTGTCCCGCTGTGTGCCCCGCTGTGTCCTGCTGGGTGCCGCTGTGTCCCCGCTGTGTCCTCGCTGTGTCCCGCTGTGTCTACTGCTGTGTCCCACTGTGTCCCGCTGTGTCTCGCTGTGTCCCGCTGTGTCCTCGCTGTGTCCCCCGCTGTCTCCCGCTCTGTACCCCGCTGTGTCTCAAGCTTTGTCCCCGCTGTGTCCCTCTGTGTCCCGCTGTGTCCCGCTGTGCCCCCACTGTGCCCCATTGTGTTCACAGCTGTGTACCACGCTGTGTAACGCTGTGTCCCCGCTGTATCGACGCTGTGTACCGCTGGGTCCCGCTGTGTCCTCGCTGTGTTCCCTGCTGTGTCCCGCTGTGTCCACCAATGTGTCCCCCGCTGTGTCCCTATGTGTCCCACGCTTTGTCCCCCTGTGTCCCCGCAGTTTCCCCGCTGTGTCCCGCTGTTTCCCACTGTGTTCTGTGGTGTCCCGCTTTGTCCCCCGCTGTGTCCCCCGGTGAGTCGCCGCTGTGTCCCCGCTTTGTCCCACTGAGTCCTCCATGTGTCCTCCGCTGTGTCCCGCTGTGTCCCCCGCTGTGTCCCGCTGTGTCCGACTGTGTCCCCCTCTGTCCCCGCTGTGTCCCGGTGTGTCCCGCCCTGTCCCACTGCGTCCCGCTGTGTCCCGCTGTGCCCCCACTGTGTCCCGTTGTGTCCACAGCTTTGTACCATGCTGTGTAACGCTGTGTCTCCGTTGTATCGACGCTGTGTCCCGCTGGGTCCCGATGTGTCCTCGCTGTGTTCCCCGCTGTGTCCAGCTGTTTCCCCCACTTTGTCCCCCACTGTGTCCTCGCTGTGTCTCCCACTGTGTCCCTCTGTGTCCCGCTGTGTCCTCGCTGTTTCCCCCTCTGTGTCGCGCTGTGTCCCCCGCCGTGTCCCGCTGTGTCCCGCTGTGTCCCGCTGCGTCCCTGCTGTGTCCCGCTGTGTCCCGCTTTGTCCCCCACTGTGTCCCGCAGTGACCCCGCTGTGTCCCGCTGTGTCCCACTGTGTCCCGTGGTGTCCCGCTTTGGCCCCGCTGTGTCCCCGGCTGAGTCTCGCTGTGTCCCCACTGTGTCCTCTCTGTGTCCCCCGCTGTGTCCTGCTCTGTTCCCCACTGTGTCTCCCGTTTTGTCCCCGCTGTGCCCCACTGTGTCCCGCTGTGTCCCGCTGTGTCCCCCACTGTGTCCCATTATGTCAACAGCTGTGTACCCCGCGGTGTCCCCGCTGTATCGACGCTGTGTCCCGCTAGGTCCTGCTGTGTCTCTCTCTGTGTTCCCCACTGTGTCCCGCTGTGTCCCCCGCTGTGTCACTCGCTGTGTCCCCCGCTGTGTCCCGCTGTGTCCCACTGTGTCCCCCGCTGTGTCCTTGCTGTGTCCCCGCTGGGTCCCGCTGGGTCCCGCAGTGTCCCCCGCTGAGTCCCGTTGTGTCACCGCTGTGTCCCGCTGTGTCCCCGCTCTATCGACGCTGTGTCCAGCTGGGTCCCGCTGTGTCCTCTCTTTGTTCCCCGCTGTGTCCCACTGTGTCCCCCGCTGTGTCTCTCGCTGTGTCCAGCTGTGTCCCCGGCTGTGTCCGGCTGTGTCCCGCTGTGTCCCCCGCTGTGTCCTTGCTGTGTCCCCGCTGTGTCCCGCTGTGTCCCGCAGTGTCCCCAGCTGTGTCCCGCTGTGTCACCGCTGTGTCCCGCTTTGTCCTCGCTGTGTCCTCGGCTGTGTCCCACTTTGTCTCTGCTGTGTACTCCGCTGTGTCCCTCTGTGTCCCACGCTGTGTCCCGCTGTGTCCCCTGCTGTGTCCCCACTGTGTCACGCTGTGTTTCGCTGTGTCCGGCTGTGTCCTCGCTCTGTCTCATTCAGTGTCCAGCTGTGTCCTCCCTGTGTCCCCCGCTGTGTCCCGCTGAGTCCCCTGCTGTGTCCTGCTGAGTCCCGCTGTGTCACGCTCTGTCCCATCTGTGTCCCTCTGTGTCCAGCTCTGTCCCCGTTGTGTGTCCGCTGTGCCCCGCTGTGTACCCTTCTGTGTCCAGCTGTGTCCCCTCTGTGTCCCGCTGTGTCCCTTCTCTGTCCCCCGCTGTCCACCGCTGTGTCCCCCGGCTGTGTCCCGCAGTGTCCCCGCTGTGTCCCGCTGTGTCCTACTGTGTCCCGTGGTGTCCCGCTTTTTCCCCTCTATGTCCCCTGCTGAGTCCCCTCTGTGTCCCCGCTGTGTCCAGCTGTGTCCTCGCTGTTTCCTCCGCTGTCTCCCGCTTTGTCCCACGCTGTGTCCTACAGTGTCCCTGCTGTGTCCGGCTGTGTCCCCCGCTGTGTCCCGCTGTGTCCCGCTGTGTCCCCCGCTGTGTCCTGCTGGGTCCCGCTGTGTCCCCGCTGTGTCCCTGCTGTGTCCGGCTGTGTCCCCCGCTGTGTCCTGCTGTGTCCCGCTGTGTCCCCCGCTGTGTCCCGCTGTGTCCCCGCAGGTTCACCGCTGTTTCACGCTGTGTCCTGCTGTGTTCCGTGGTGTCCCGCTTTGTCCCCCGCTGTGTCCCGCTGTGTCCACTGCTGGGTCCCCGCTGGGTCCCGCTGTGTCTCGCTGTTTCCCGCTGTGTCCTCGCATTGTCCCATGCTGTGTTCCGCTGTGTCCTCCTTGTGTCCCCCACTGTATCCCGCTGTGTTCCCCGGTATGCCCCGCAGTGTCCCACTGTGGCCCACTGTGTCCTCACTGTGTCCCACTGTGTCCCCGCTGTTTCCCCGCTGTGTTCTTCTGTGTCCCGCTGTGTCCCGCTGGGTCCCCCGCTTTGTCCCGCGGTGTCCCCGCAGTGTCCCCGCTGTGTCCCGCTGTGTCC
>NW_012289800.1:0-3343 GCF_000151885.1 Dipodomys ordii | reverse complement strand
GTTTCCTGCTGTGTTGCCCCGCTTTGTCCTACTGTGTCACCACAGTGTCCCGCTGTGTCCCGCTGTGTCTCACTGTGTCCCGTGGTGTCCCTCTTTGTCCCCCGCTGTGTCCCCCACTGAGTCCCCTCTGTGTGGCCGCTGTGTCCTGCTGTGTGCTCGCTATGTCCCCCGCTGTCTCCCGCTTTGTCCCCCGCTGAGTTCCGCTGTGTCCCGCTGCTTCCTCGCTGTGTCCCCTGCTGTGTCCCGCTGTGTCCCCGCTATGTCCCCAGCTGTGTTCCGCTGTGTACCGCTCTGTACCCCGCTGTGTCTCGCTATGTTCCCGCAGTGTCCCGCTGTGTCCTCGCTTTGTCCCCCGCTGTGTCCTGTTGTGTCCCCAGCTGTGTACCTCGCTGTGTCCCGCTGTGTCCCCGCTGTATCGAGGCTGGGTCCCGCTGGGTCCCGCGGTGTCCTCCCTGTGTCCCCCGCTGTGTCCCGCTGTGTCCGCCATTGTGTCCCGCTGTGTCTACTGCTTTGTCCCCACTGTGTCCCGCTGTGTCCCGCTGTGTCCTCGCTGTGTCCCACGCTGTGTTCCGCTGTGGCCTCGCTTTTTTCCCCGCTGTGTCCCGCTGTGTACCCCACTTTGTCCCCCGCTGTGTCCAGGCTCTTTCCCCTCTGTGTCCCGCTGTGTCCCGCTGTGTACTGCTGTGTCCCCCGCTGAGTCCCGCTGTGTCCCAATGTGTCCTCGCTCTGTCCCCCGCTGTGTACCTCTGTGTCCTTCCTGTGTCCCACACTGTGTCCCGCTGTGTCCCTGCTGTGTCCCCCGCTATGTCCCGCTTTGTCCCCCGCTGTGTCCCGCTCTGTCCTTGCTGTGTCCCCCACTGTGTGCTGCTGTGTCCTCGCTGTTTCCCCGCTGTGTCCCTGCTGTGTGCCTCTGTGTACCCCGCTGTGTCCAGCTTTGTACCTGCTGTGTCTCGCTGTGTCCCACGCTCTGTCCCACACTGTGTCCTGCAGTGTCCCCCGTTGTGTCCCACTGTGTCCCCCGCTGTGTCCCGCTGTGTCCCCTGCTGAGTCCCCGTTGTGTCACCGCTGTGTCCCGCTGTGTCCTCGCTGTGTCCCCTGCTTTCTCCCTCTCTGTCCCCCGCTGTGTCTCACGCTTTGTCTCTGCTGTGTCTCACTGTGTCCCGTTGTGTCCAAAGCTGTGTACCACGCTGTGTAACGCTGTGTCCCCGCTGTATCGACGCTGTGTCCCGCTGTGTCCTCGCTGTGATTCCCGCTGTGTCCCGCTGTGGCCCCCGCTGTGTCCCCCGCTGTGTCCTCGCTGTGTCCCCTGCTGTGTCCCGCTGTGTCCTCACTGGGTCCCCAACTGTGTCCCGCTGTGTCCCCTGCTGTGTCCCGCTGTGTCCGGCTGTTTCCCGCTCTGTCCCCGCTGTGTCCCGCTGTGTCCCGCTGTGTCCCCGCTGTGTGCCTGCTGTGTCCCGCTGTGTCTGCCGCTTTGTCCCGCTGTGTCCCACTGTGTCCCCGCTGTGTCCCGTTGTGTCCCGCTGTGTCCCCGCTGTGTGCCCGCTGTGTCCCTCTGTGTACCCCGCTATGTCCAGCTGTGTACCCGCTGTGTACCGCTGTCTCCCCTCTCTGTCCTCTGCTGTTCCCCGCTGTGTCCCCCGCTGTGTCCCGCTGTGTCCCGCTGTGTCACACTCTGTTCCGTGTTGTCCCGCTTTGTCCCCCGCTGTGACCTCGCTTTGTTTCCCGATGTGTCCCGCTGTGTACCACTCTGTGACCCCGCTGTGTCCCGCTCTGTACCCGCTGTGTCCCGCTATGTTCCCGCAGTGTCCCTGCTGTGTCCCGATGTGTCCTCGCTGGGTCCACCGCTGTGTCCCGTTGTGTCCTCAGCTGTGTACCCCGCTGTGTCCCGCTGGGTCCCCTCTGTATCGACGCTGTGTCCTGCTGGGTCCCGCTGTGTCCTCGATGTGTATCTCGTTGTGTCCCGCTGTGTCCCCCACTGTGTCCCTCGCTGTGTCCCTGCTGTGTCCCTGCTGTGTCCCCGCTGTGTCCCGCTGTGTCCCGCTTTGTCCTCGCTGTGTCCCAAGCTGTGTACCGCTGTGTCCCCCGCTGTGTCCCGCTGTGTCCTGCTGTGTCCCCGCTTTGTCCCACTGTGTCCCCCGCTGTGTCCCGCTGTGTCCCGCTGTGTTCCGCTGTGTCCCGGTGTGTCCCACTGTGTCCGCGCTGTGTTCCCGGCTGTGTCCCGCTGTGTACCCCTCTGTGTCCCCCGCTGTGTCCCGCTGTGTCCCCCGCTGTGACCCGCTGTGTCCCGCTTTGTCCCCCGCTGTGTCCCCACTGTGTGCCCCCTGTGTCCCGCTGTGTACCCCGCTGTGTCCAGCTGTGTTCCCGCTGTGTCCCGCTGTGTCCCCTCTCTGTCCCCTGCTGTCCCCCTTTGTGTCTCCCGCTGTGTCCCCTCTCTGTCCCCTGCTGTCCCCCACTGTGTCCCCGCTGTGTCCCGCTGTGTCCCGCTGTGTCCCGCTGTGTCGCCCGCTTTATCCCGCTGTGCCCCTGCAGTGTCCCCGCTGTGTCACACTGTGTCACACTGTGTCCCGTGGTGTCCCGCTTTGGCCCCCGGTGTGACCTCGCTATGTTTCTCACTTTGTCCCGCTGTGTACCCTTCTGTGTCCCCCGCTGTGTCCAGCTGGGTCCTCTCTTTGTCCCTCGCTGACTCCTACTTTGTCCCACGCTGTGTCCCGCTGTGACCCGCTGTGTCCTCACTGTGTCCCCTGCTGTGTCCCGCTGTGTTCCCCGCTGTGACCCGCTGTGTCCCGCTGTGTCCCCCACTGTGTCCCTGCTGTCTCCCCGCTGTGTCCCACTGTGTCCCGCTGTGTCCCGCTGTGCCCCCACTGTGTCCCGTTGTGTCCACAGTGTGTACCACGCTATGTAACGCTGCCTCCCCGCTGTATCGACGCTGTGTCCCGTTGTGTCCCGCTGTGTCCTCGCTGTGTTCCCCACTGTGTCCCGCTGTGTCCCCCGCTGTGTCCCCCGCTGTGTCCTTGCTGTGTCCCCTGTTGTGTCCCGCTGTGTCCTCACTGGGTAGCCCAGTGTGTCCCGCTGTGTCCCCCGCTGTCCCCCGCTGTGTCCCACTGTGTCCCGCTGTGTCCCCCGCTTTATCTTGCTGTGTCCCGCAGTGTCCCCGCTGTGTCCCGCTGTGTAACACTGTGTCCCGTGGTATCCCATTTTATCCCACGCTGTGTCCCCAGCTTCGTCCCCTCTGTGTCGCCGCTGTGTCCCCTCTCTGTCCTCTGCTGTCCCCGGCTGTGTCCCCCGCTGTGTGCCACTGTGAACCTGTTATGTCCCCCGCTGTGTCCTGCTGTGTCCCCGCAGT
>NW_012289799.1:0-8006 GCF_000151885.1 Dipodomys ordii | reverse complement strand
CCATTGTGTCCCGCTGTGTCTACTGCTTTGACCCCACTGTGTCCCCCTGTGTTCCGCTGTGTTCTCGCTGTGTCCCACGCTGTGTTCCGCTGTGGACTCGCTTTTTTCCCCGCTGTGTCCCGCTGTGTATTTCTGTGTCCCCCGCTGTGTCTCGCTGTGTCCCCCGCTGTGTCCATGCTCTTTCCACTCTGTGTCCCGCTGTGTCCCTCTGTGTACTGCTGTGTCCCCCGCTGAGGACCGCTGTGTCCCAATGTGTCCTCGCTCTGTCCCCCGCTGTGTACCTCTGTGTCCTTCCTGTGTCCCACGCTGTGTCCCGCTTTGTCTCCGCTGTGTCCCCCGCTATGTCCCGCTTTGTCCCCCGCTGTGTCCCGCTCTGTCCTTGCTGTGTCCCCCACTGTGTGCCGCTGTGTCCTCGCTGTTTCCCCGCTGTGTCCCTGCTGTGTCCCTCTGTGTACCCCGCTGGGTCCAGCTTTGTACCCGCTGTGTCTCGCTGTGTCCCACGCTCTGTCCCACACTGTGTCCCGCAGTGTCCCCCGCTGTGTCCCACTGTGTCCCCCGCTGTGTCACGCTGTGTCCCCCGCTGAGTCCCCGTTGTGTCACCGCTGTGTCCCGCTGTGTCCTCGCTGTGTCCCCTGCTTTCTCCCTCTCTGTCCCACGCTGTGTCTCACGCTTTGTCCCCGCTGTGTCCCACTGTGTCCCGCTGTGTCCCGCTGTGCCCCCACTGTGTCCTGTTGTGTCCACAGTGTGTACCACGCTGTGTAACGCTGCCTCCCCGCTGTATCGACGCTGTGTCCCGTTGTGTCCCGCTGTGTCCTCACTGTGTTCCCCACTGTGTCCCGCTGTGTCCCCCGCTGTGTGCCCCGCTGTGTCCTCACTGTGTCCCCTGTTGTGTCCCGCTGTGTCCTCACTGGGTAGCCCACTGTGTCCCGCTGTGTCCCTTGCTGTCCTCCGCTGTGTCCCGCTGTGTCCCGCTGTGTCCCCCGCTTTATCTTGCTGTGTCCCGCAGTGTCCCCGCTGTGTCCCGCTGTGTAAACACACTGTCCCGTGGTGTCCCATTTTGTCCCACGCTGTGTCCCCAGCTGCGTCCCCTCTGTGTCGCCGCTGTGTCCCCTCTCTGTCCACTGCTGTCCACCGCTGTGTCCCCCGCTGTGTTCCCCCACTGTGACCCGCTGTGTCCCGCTGTGTCCCCCCGCTGTGTCCCCACTGTGTGCCCCCTGTGTCCCACTATGTACCCCGCTGTGTCCAGCTGTGTTCCCGCTGTGTCCCGCTGTGACCCGCTGTGTTCCCAGCTGTGTCCCGCTGTGTACCCCTCTGTGTCCCCCTCTGTGTCCCGCTGTGTTCCCCGCTGTGTCCCGCTGTGTCCCGCTGTGTCCCCCGCTGTGTCCCTGCTGTGTCCCCGCTGTGTCCTGCTGTATACTGCTGTGTCCCCCGCTGAGTCCCGCTGTGTCCCCGCTGTGTCCCGCTGTGTTCCCCATGTGTCCCCCGCTGTGTCCCACCGATTCCCACTGTGTCCCCAACTGTTTCCCCCGCTGTGCCCGGCTGTGTCCCCCGCTGTGTGCCGCTGTGTCCCGCTATGTCCCCCGCTTTGTCCTGCTGTGTCCCCGCAGTGCCCCCGCTGTGTCCCCGCTGTGTGCCCACTGTGTCCCGCTGTGTACCCCGCTGTGTCCAGCTGTGTCACCGAGGTGTCCCGCTGTGGCCCTACTCTGTCTCTGCTCTGTCTCCCGCTTTGTTCCGCTGTGTCCCGCTGTGTCCCCCGCTTTGTCCTACTGTGTCCCCACAGTGTCCCGCTGTGTCCCGCTGTGTCTCACTGTGTCCGGTGGTGTCCCTCTTTGTCCCCCGCTGTGTCCCCCACTGAGTTCCCTCTGTGTGGCCGCTGTGTCCTGCTGTGTGCTCGCTGTTTCCCCAGATGTCTCCCGCTTTGTCCCCCGCTGAGTTCCACTGTGTCCCGCTGCGTCCTCGCTGTGTCCCCCGCTGTGTCCTATTGTGTCCCCAGCTGTGTACCTCGCTGTGTCCCGCTGTGTCCCCGCTGTATCGAGGCTGGTTCCCGCTGGGTCCCGCTGTGTCCTCCCTGTGTCCCCCGCTGTGTTCCGCTGTGTCCGCCATTGTGTCCCGCTGTGTCTACTGCTTTGTCCCCACTGTGTCCCGCTGTGTCCCTCTGTGTCCTCGCTGTGTCCCACGCTGTGTTCCGCTGTGGACTCGCTTTTTTCCCCGCTGTGTCCCGCTGTGTACCCCTCTGTGTCCCTCGCTGTGTCTCGATGTGTCCCCCGCTGTGTCCATGCTCTTTCCCCTCTGTGTCCCGCTGTGTCCCGCTGTGTACTGCTGTGTCCCCCGCTGAGTCCCGCTGTGTCCCAATGTGTCCTTGCTCTGTCCCCCGCTGTGTACCTCTGTGTCCTTCCTGTGTCCCACGCTGTGTCCCGCTGTGTCCCCGCTGTGTCCCCCGCTATATCCCGCTTTGTCCTCCGCTGTGTCCCGCTCTGTCCTTGCTGTGTCCCCCACTGTGTGCCGCTGTGTCCTCGCTGTTTCCCCGCTATGTCCCTGCTGTGTCCCTCTGTGTACCCCGCTGTGTCCAGCTTTGTACCCGCTGTGTCTCGCTGTGTCCCACGCTCTGTCCCACACTGTGTCCCGCAGTGTCCCCCGCTGTGTCCCACTGTGTCCCCTGCTGTGTCCCGCTGTGTCCCCAGCTGAGTCCCCGTTGTGTCACCGCTGTGTCCCGCTGTGTCCTCGCTGTGTCCCCTGCTTTCTCCCTCTCTGTCCCCCGCTGTGTCTCACGCTTTGTCCCTGCTGTGTCCCACTGTGTCCCGCTGTGTCCGGCTGTGCCCCCACTGTGTCCCGTTGTGTCCAAAGCTGTGTACCACGCTGTGTAACGCTGTGTCCCCGCTGTATCGATGCTGTGTCCCGCTGTGTCCTCGCTGTGTTCCCCACTGTGTCCCGCTGTGTCCCCCGCTGTGTCCCCCGCTGTGTCCTCGCTGAGTCCCCTGCTGTGTCCCGCTGTGTCCTCACTGGGTCCCCAACTGTGTCCCGCTGTGTCCCCTGCTGTGTACCGCTCTGTCCGGCTGTGTCCCGCTCTGTCCCCGCTGTGTCCCGCTGTGTCCCCGCTGTGTGCCTGCTGTGTCCCGCTGTTTCTGCCGCTTTGTCCCGCTGTGTCCCACTGTGTCCCCGCTGTGTCCCGTTGTGTCCCGCTGTGTCCCCGCTGTGTGCCCGCTGTGTCCCTCTGTGTACCCCGCTGTGTCCCGCTGTGTCCCGCTGTGTCCCGCTGTGTCACACTGTGTTCCGTGTTGTCCCGCTTTGTCCCCCGCTGTGACCTCGCTTTGTTTCCCGATGTGTCCCGCTGTGTACCACTCTGTGACCCCGCTGTGTCCCGCTCTGTACCCGCTGTGTCCCGCTATGTTCCCGCAGTGTCCCCGCTGTGTCCCGCTGTGTCCTTGCTGTGTCCACCGATGTGTCCCGTTGTGTCCTCAGCTGTGTACCCCGCTGTGTCCCGCTGTGTCCCCTCTGTATCGACGCTGTGTCCTGCTGGGTCCCGCTGTGTCCTCGATGTTTTCCTCGTTGTGTCCTGCTGTGTCCCCCGCTGTGTCCCTCGCTGTGTCCCTGCTGTGTCCCTGCTGTGTCCCCGCTGTGTCCCGCTGTGTCCCGCTTTGTCCTCGCTGTGTCCCAAGCTGTGTACCGCTGTGTCCCCCGCTGTGTCCCGCTGTGTCCCGCTGTGTCCCCGCTTTGTCCCACTGTGTCCCCCGCTGTGTCCCGCTGTGTACCGCTGTGTCCCGCTGTGTCCCGGTGTGTCCCACTGTGTCCGCGCTGTGTTCCCGGATGTGTCCCGCTGTGTACCCCTCTGTGTCCCCCGCTGTGTCCCGCTGTGTCCCCCGCTGTGACCTGCTGTGTCCCGCTTTGTTCCCCGCTGTGTCCCCACTGTGTGCCCCCTGTGTCCCGCTGTGTACCCCGCTGTGTCCAGCTGTGTTCCCGATGTGTCCCACTGTGTTCCCTCTCTGTCCCCTGCTGTCCCCCTTTGTGTCTCCCTCTGTGTCCCCTCTCTGTCCCCTGCTGTCCCCCACTGTGTCTCCCGCTGAGTCCCGCTGTGTACCGCTTTGTCGCCCGCTTTGTCCCGCTGTGCCCCTGCAGTGTCCCCACTGTGTCACACTGTGTCACACTGTGTCCCGTGTTGTCCCGCTTTGGCCCCCAGTGACCTCGCTGTGTTTCTCGCTTTGTCCCGCTGTGTACCCTTCTGTGTCCCACGCTGTGTCCCGCTGTGTACCCCGCTGTGTCCAGCTGGGTCCTCTCTTTGTCCCTCGCTGTCTCCTGCTTTGTCCTACGCTGTGTCCCGCTGTGACCCGCTGTGTCCTCGCTGTGTCCCCTGCTGTGTCCCGGTGTGTTCCCCGCTGTAACCCGCTGTGTCCCGCTGTGTCCCCCACTGTGTCCCTGCTGTCTCCCCGCTGTGTCCCACTCTGTCCCGCTGTGACCCCACTGTGTCTCGTTGTGTCCACAGTGTGTACCACGCTATGTAACGCTGCCTCCCCGCTGTATCGACGCTGTGTCCCATTGTGTCCCTCTGTGTCCTCGCTGTGTTCCCCACTGTGTCTCGCTGTGTCCTCGCTGTGTCCCTGCTGTGTCCCTGCTGTGTCCCCGCTGTGTCCCGCTGTGTCCCGCTTTGTCCTCGCTGTGTCCCAAGCTGTGTACCGCTGTGTCCCCCACTGTGTCCTGCTGTGTCCTGCTGTGTCTCCGCTGTGTCCCACTGTGTCCCCCGCTGTGTCCCGCTGTGTACCGCTGTGTCCCGCTGTGTCCTGCTGTGTCCACGCTGTGTCCCCAGCTGCGTCCCCTCTGTGTGGCCGCTGTGTCCCCTCTCTGTCCTCTGCTCTCCCCCGCTGTGTCCCCCGCTGTGTCCCCCACTGTGACCCGCTGTGTCCCGCTGTGTCCCCCACTGTGTCCTCACTGTGTGCCCCCTGTGTCCCACTGTGTACCCCGCTGTGTCCAGCTGTGTTCCCGCTGTGTCCCGCTGTGACCCGCTGTGTTCCCAGCTGTGTCCCGCTGTGTACCCCTCTGTGTCCCCCTCTGTGTCCCGCTGTGTTCCCCACTGTGTCCCGCTGTGTCCCCCGCTGTGTCCCTGCTGTGTCCCAGCTGTGTCCTGCTGTATACTGCTGTGTCCCCCGCTGAGTCCCGCTGTGTCCCCGCTGTGTCCCGCTGTGTTCCCCATGTGTCCCCCGCTGTGTCCCACTGTGTCCCACTGTGTCCCCCACTGTTTCCCCCTCTGTGTCCGGCTCTGTCCCCCGCTGTGTCCCTCTGTGTCCACTGCTGTGTCTCCGCTGTGTCCCGCTTTATCCCCGGCTGTGTCCTCACTGTGTCCCCCACTGTATCCCGCTGTGTCCTCGCTGTGTCCCCAGCTGTGTCCCGCTGTGTCCCCCACTTTGTCCCGCTGTGTCCCACTGTGTCCCCACTGTGTCCCGCTTTGTGCCGCTGTGTCCCCGGTGTGCCCGCTGTGTCCCGCTGTGTACCCCGCTGTGTCCAGCTATGTCACCGCTGTGTCCCGCTGTGGCCCATCTCTGTCTCTGCTGTCCCCCGCTGTGTCCCCCAATGTGTGCCACTGTGTCCCGCTATGTCCCCCGCTTTGTCCTGCTGTGTCCCCGCTGTGTCCCCGCTGTGTCCCGCTGTGTCACACTGTGTCCCGTGGTGTCCCACTGTGTCCCCGCTGTTTCCCCCGCTGTGTCCTCCGCTGAGTTCCCTCTGTATCGACGCTGTGTCCCGCTGTGTCCCGCTGTGTCCTCGCTGTTTCCCCGCTGTGTCCCGCTGTGTCACCTGCTGTGTCCCCCTCTGTGTCCCGCTGTGTTCCCCGCTGTGTCCCACTGTGTCCCGCTGTGTCCCCCGCTGTGTCCCTGCTGTGTCCCCGCTTTGTCCTGCTGTGTACTGCTGTGTCCCCCGCTGAGTCCCGCTGTGTCCCCGCTGTGTCCCGCTGTGTTCCCCATGTGTCCCCCGCTGTGTCCCACCGTGTCCCCCTGTGTCCCCCACTGTTTCCCCCGCTGTGTCCGGCTGTGTCCCCCGTTGTGTGCCGCTGTGTCCCGCTATGTCCCCCGCTTTGTCCTGCTGTGTCCCCGCAGTGTCCCCGCTGTGTCCCGCTGTGTCACACTGTGTCCCGTGATATCCCACTTTGTCCCCCGCTGTTTCCCCGCTGTGTCCTCCGCTGAGTCCCCTCTGTATCGACGCTGTGTCCCGCTGTGTCCTCGCTGTGTTCCCCGCTGTGTTCCGCTGTGTCCCCTGCTGTGTCCCCCGCTGTGTCCTCGCTGTGTCCCTCGCTGTGTCCCGCTGTGTCCTCGCTGGGTCCCCCGCTGGGTCCCGCTGTGTCCTCGCTGTGTCCCCCGCTGTGTCCCGCTGTGTCTCCACTGTGTCCCGCTGTGTCCGACTGTGTCCCGCTCTGTCCCCGCTGTGTCCCGCTGTGTCCCCGCTGTGTGCCCGCTGTGTACCGCTGTGTACCCCGCTGTGTCCAGCTGTGTCACCGAGGTGTCCCACTGTGGCCCTACACTGTCTCCGCTCTGTCCCCCGCTTTGTTCCGTTGTGTCCTTCTGTGTCCCCCGCTTTGTCCTACTGTGTCCCCACAGTGTCCCACTGTGTCCAGCTGTGTCTCACTGTGTCCCGTGGTGTCCCTCTTTGTCCCCCGCTGTGTCCCCCACTGAGTCCCCTCTGTGTGGCCGCTGTGTCCTGCTGTGTACTCGCTGTGTCCCCCGCTGTCTCCTGCTTTGTCCCCCGCTGAGTTCCGCTGTGTCCCGCTGCGTCCTCGCTGTGTCCCCCGCTGTGTCCCGCTGTGTCCCCGCTATGTCCCCAGCTGTGTTCCGCTGTGTCCCGCTCTGTACCCCGCTGTGTCTCGCTATGTTCCCGCAGTGTCCCGCTGTGTCCCGCTGTGTCCCGCTGTGTCCTCGCTGTGTCCCCCGCTGTGTCCTGTTGTGTCCCCAGCTGTGTACCTCGCTGTGTCCCGCTGTGTCCCCGCTGTATCGAGGCTGGATCCCGCTGGGTCCCGCTGTGTCCTCCCTGTGTCCCCCGCTGTGTCCCGCTGTGTCCGCCATTGTGTCCCGCTGTGTCTACAGCTTTGTCCCCACTGTGTCCTGCTGTGTCCCGCTGTGTCCTCGCTGTGCCCCACGCTGTGTTCCGCTGTGGCGTCGCTTTTTTCCCCGCTGTGTCCCGCTGTGTACCCCTCTGTGTCCCCCGCTGTGTCTCGCTGTGTCCCCCGCTGTGTCCATGGTCTTTCCCCTCTGTGTCCCGCTGTGTCCCGCTGTGTACTGCTGCGTCCCCCGTTGAGTCCCGCTGTGTCCCAATGTGTCCTCGCTCTGTCCCCCGCTGTGTACTTCTGTGTCTTTCCTGTGTCCCACGCTGTGTCCCGCTGTGTCCCCGCTTTGTCCCGGCTATGTCCCGCTTTGTCCTCCGCTGTGTCCCGCTCTGTCCTTGCTGTGTCCCCCACTGTGTGCCGCTGTGTCCTCACTGTTTCCCCGCTGTGTCCCTGCTGTGTGCCTCTGTGTACCCCGCTGTGTCCAGCTTTGTACCCGCTGTGTCTCGCTGTGTCCCACGCTCTGTCCCACAATGTGTCCCGCAATGTCCCCCGCTGTGTCCCACTGTGTCCCCCGCTGTGTCCCGCTGTGTCCCACGCTGAGTCCCCGTTGTGTCACCGCTGTGTCCCGCTGTGTCCTCGCTGTGTCCCCTGCTTTCTCCCTCTCTGTACCCCTGCTGTGTCTCAAGCTTTGTCCCTGATGTGTCCCACTGGGTCCCGCTGTGTCCGGCTGTGCCCCCACTGTGTCCATTTGAGTCCCAAAGCTGTGTACCACGCTGTGTAATGCTGTGTCCCCGCTGTATCAACGATGTGTCCCGCTGTGTCCTCACTGAGTACCCCACTATAACCAGATGTGTCCCTCGATGAGTCCCCCGCTGTGTCCTCCCTGCGACCCCCAGCAGAAGTCCTATTGTTACATCCCTGGGTCCCACAAATGAGTCCCGTCTGAGTCACGGATGAATACCACTACGAACCACCTTGTATCCAA
>NW_012289798.1:0-3553 GCF_000151885.1 Dipodomys ordii | reverse complement strand
TCCCGCTGTGTCCCGCTGTGTCCTCGCTGTGTCCCACGCTGTGTTCTGCTGTGGCCTCGCTTTTTTCCCCGCTGTGTCCCCCTCTGTGTCCCCCGCTGTGTCCCGCTGTGTCCCCCGCTGTGTCCATGCTGTGTCCCGCTGTGTCCCGCTGTGTACTGCTGTGTCCCCCGCTGAGTCCCGCTGTGTCCCCGCTGTGTCCCAATGTGTCCTCGATCTGTCCCCCGCTGTGTACCGCTGTGTCCATCCTGTGTCCCCCGCTGTGTCCCGCTGTGTCCCGCTCTGTCCCCCGCTATGTCCTGCTGTGTCCCCTGCTGTTTCCCGCTCTATCCTTGCTGTGTCCCTCACTGTGTGCCTCTGTGTCCTCGCTGTGTCCCCCGCTGTGTCCCGCTGTGTCCTTTTGTGTCACGATGTTTTCCCGCTGTGTCCCTGCTGTGTCCCTCTGTGTACCCCGCTGTGTCCAGTTTTGTCTCCGCTGTGTCTCGCTGTGTCCCACGCTCTGTCCCACACTGTGTTCCGCCTTGTTCCGCGCTGTGTCCCGCTGTGTCCCGCTGTGTCACCCACTGAGTCCCCGCTGTGTCACCGCTGTGTCCCGCTGTTTCCTCGCTGTGTCCCCTGCTGTCACCCTCTCTGTCCCCTGCTGTGTCTCATGCTTTTTCCACGCTGTGTCCCACTGTGTCCCGCTGTGTCCGGCTGTGCCCCCACTGTGTCCCGTTGAGTCCACAGCTGTGTACCACACTGTGTAACGCTGTGTCCCCGCTGTATCGACGCTGTGTCCCGCTGTGTCCCGCTGTGTCCTCGCTGTGTTCCCCGCTGTGTCCCACTGTGTCCCCCGCTGTGTGCCCCGCTGTGTCCTCGCTGTGTCCCCTGCTGTGTCCCGCTGTGTCCTCACTGGGTCCCCCACTGTGTCCCGCTTTGTCCCCCGCTGTGTCCCGCTGTGTCCCACTGTGTCCCCGCTGTGTGCCTGCTGTGTCCCGCTGTGTCTCCCGCTTTGTCCCGCTGTGTCCCCGCTGTGTCCCGCTGTGTCCCGCTGTGTCCCCGCTGTGTGCCCGCTGTGTCCTGCTGTGTACCCCGCTGTGTCCAGCTGTGTCACCGCTGTGTCTCGCTGTGGCCACACTCTGTCTCCGCTGTCCCCCGCTGTGTCCCCCGCTGTGGCCCGCTGTGGCCCGCTGTGTCCCCTGCTTTTTCCTGCTGTGCCCCGCAGTGTCCCCGCTGTGTCCCGCTGTGTAACACTTTGTCCCGTGGTGTCCCACTTTGTCCCACGCTGTGTCTCCCGCTGAGTCCCCTCTGTGTCGCCTCTTTGTCCCCCTGTGTCCTCGCTGTGTGCCCCGCTGTCTCCTGCTTTGTCTCCCGCTGTGTTCCGCTGTGTCCCGCTGTGTCCCTGCTGTGTCACCAGCTGTGTCCCACTGTGTCCCGCTGTGTACCCCGCTGTGTCCTGCTATGTTTCCGCAGTGTCCCCGAAGTGTCCCGCTGTGTCCGGCTGTGTCCTCGCTGTGTCCCCAGCTGTGTACCCCACTCTGTCCCGCTGTGTCCCCCGCTGTGTCTCTGCTGTGTCCCCGCTGTGTCCCACTTTGTCCTGCTGTGTACTGCTGTGTCCCCCGCTGTGTCCCGCTGTGTCCTGCTGTGTCACGCTGTTTCCCCGCTGCATCCCCGCTGTGTCCCTCTGTGTACCCCGCTGTGTCCAGCTTTGTCCCTGCTGTGTCTCGCTGTGTCCCACGCTCTGTCCCCCTCTGTTTCCCGCTCTGTCCCCCTCTGTGTCCCGCTGTGTCCCCAGCTGTGTCCCACTGTGTCCCCGCAGGGTCACTGCTGTTTCCCGCTGTGTCCCGCTATGTTCCGTGGTGTCCCTCTTTGTCTCCCGCTGTGTCCCCCGCTGAGTCCCCGCTGTGTCCGGCTGTGTCCTCGCTGTGTCCCCCGCTGTCTCCCGTTCTGTCCTCCGCTGTGTCTCACGCTTTGTCCCCGCTGTGTCCCACTGTGTCCCGCTGTGTCCCGCTGTGCCCCCACTGTATTTCGTTGTGTCCACAGCTGTGTACCACGCTGTGTAACGTTGTGTGCCCGCTGTATCTACGCTGTGTCCCGCTGGGTCCCGCTGTGTCCTTGCTGTGTTCCTCGCTGTGTCCCACTGTGTCCCCCGCTGTGTCCCGCTAGGTCCCCCGCTGAGTCCCCGCTGTGTCACCGCTGTGTCCCACTGTTTCCTCACTTTGTCCCCTGCTGTCTCCCTGTCTGTCCCCTGCTGTGTCACACGCTTTGTCCCCGCTGTGTCCCACTGTGTCCCGCTGTGTCCGGCTGTGCCCCCACTGTGTCCCGTTGTGTAAACCGATGTGTACTACGCTATGTAACGCTGTGTCCCCGCTGTATTGACGCTGTGTCCCGCTGTGTCCTCGCTGTGTTCCCCGCTGTCTCCCGCTCTGTCCCTCGCTGTGTCTCACGCTTTGTCCCCGCTGTGTCCCACTGTGTCCCGCTGTGTCCGGCTGTGCCCCCACTGTGTCCCGTTGTGTCCACAGCTGAGTACCACGCTGTGTAACGCTGTGTGCCCGCTCTATCGACGCTGTGTCCCGCTGTGTCCTGCTGTGTCCTCGCTGTGTTCCCCGCTGTGTCCCGCTGTGTCCCCCGCTGTGTCCTCGCTGTGTCCCCCGCTGTGTCCTGCAGTGTCCTCGCTGTGTCCCCCGCTGGGTCCCGGTGGGTCCTGCTGTGTCCTCGCTGTGTCCACCGCTGTGTCCCGTTCTGTCCCCAGCTGTGTCTCCCGCTATGTCCCGATGTGTCTACTGCTGTGTCCATGCTATGTCTTGCTGTTTCGCGCTGTGTCCCCCGCTGTGTCCGCTGCTTTGTCCTGCTGTTTTCACCGCTGTGTCACCAATGTGTCCCGCTGTGTCCTCGCTGTGTCCCGCTGTGTCTCGCTGTGCCCCCACTCTGTCCCGTTGTGTCCACAGCTGGGTACCACGCTGTGTAACCCTGTGTCCCCGCTGTATCGACGCTGTGTCCTGCTGGGTGCCGTTGTGTCCTCGCTGTGTTCCCCGCTGTGTCCCGCTGTGTCCTCTGCTGTGTCCTCGCTGTGTCCCCCGCTGTGTCCCGCTGTGTCCTCGCTGTGTTCCCCGCTGTGTCCCGCTTTGTCCCCCGCTGTGTCCCCCGCTGTGTCCTCGCTCTGTCCCCTGCTGTGTCCCGCTGTGTCCTCACTGGGTCCCCCACTGTGTCCCGCTGTGTCCCCCGCTGTGTCCTGCTGTGTCCGCTGTGTCCCCGCTGTGTGCCTGCTGTGTCCCCGCTGTGTGCCTGCTGTGTCCCGCTGTGTCTCCACTTTGTCCCGCTGTGTCCCACTGTGTCCCCGCTGTGTCCCGCTGTGTCCCGCTGTGTCCCCACTGTGTGCCCGATGTGTCCCGCTGTGTACCCCGCTGTGTCCAGCTGTGTCACCTCTGTGTCTCGCTGTGGCCACTCTCTGTCTCCGCTGTCCCCCGCTGTGGCCCCCGCTGTGTCCTGCTGTGTCCCGCTGTGTCCCCCGCTTTTTCCTGCTGTGTCCCGCAGTGTCCTCGCTGTGTCCCGCTGTGTAACACTGTGTCCCGTGTGA
>NW_012289797.1:0-7880 GCF_000151885.1 Dipodomys ordii | reverse complement strand
CCGCTGTGTCCTTGCTCTGTTATTCGTGGTGTCCCCCTCTGTCCCCCACTGTGTCCCCTGCTCTGTCCTACTGTGTCCCCCGCTGTGTCCCGTTTTGTCCCGCTGTGTCTCCTGCTGTGTCCCGCTGTGTCCCGCTGTGTCCCCCGCTTTGTCCCGCTGTGTCGACGCAGTGTTCCCTCTGTGTCCTGCTGTGTCACACTGTGTCCCATGGTGTCCCGCTTTTTCCCCTGCTGTTTCCCCCGCTGAGTCCCCTTTGTGTCCCCATTGTGTCCCACTGTGTCCCGCTGTGTCCTAGCTGTGTCCCCCGCTGTGTCCCGCTGTATCCCCGCTGTGTCCCAAGCTGTGTCCCGCTGTGTCCCGCTGTGTACCCCGCTGTGTCCCGCTATGTTCCCGCAGTGTCCCCGCTGTGTCCTGCTGTGTCCCACTGTGTCCTCGCTGTGTCCCCCGCTGTGTCCCGTTGTGTCCCCAGCTGTGGACCCCGCTGTGTACCGCTGTGTCCCCGCTGTTTCGATGCTCTGTCTTGCTGTGTCCCACTGTGTCCTCGCTGTGTCCCCCACTGTGTTCTGCTGTGTCACCCGCTGTGTCCCGCTTTGTCCCCCGCTGTGTCCCGCTGTGTCCCTGAAGGGTCACCGCTGTTTCGCGCTGTGTCCCGCTGTGTTCCGTGGTGTCCCGCTTTGTCCCCCGCTGTGTCCCCAGCTGAGTCCCCGCTGTGTCCCCGCTGTGTCCCGCTGTGTCCACCACTGTGTCCCTTTGTGTCCCCAGCTGTGTAACCCGCTGTGTAACGCTGTGAATCCCGCTGTATCGAGGCTGTGTCCCGCTGGGTCCCGCTGTGTCCTTGCTCTGTTATTCATGGTGTCCCCCTCTGTCCCCAGCTGTGTCCCCCGCTCTATCACACTGTGTCACATGCTGTGTCCCGATGTGTCCCATTAAGTCCCCCGCTGTGCCCATGCAGTGTCCCCGCTGTCACAATGTGTCCTGCTGTGTCCCATTGTGTCCCGCTGTAACCCTGCTGAGTCCCCCTGTGTCCCAGCTGTGTCCTGCTGTGTCATCGCTCTGTCCTCCGCTGTGTCCCGATGTGTCCTCTGCTGTGTACCGCTGTGTCAGTCTGTGTCCCGCTGTTTCCCGCTGTGACCCCGCTGAGTCCCCGCTGTGTCCTCGCTGTGTCCCCCGCTGTGTCCCGCCGTGTCCTCGCTGTGTCCCCCGCTGTGTCCCGCTGTGTCCTGCTCTGTCCCTGCTGTGTCCTGCTGTGTCCCGCTGTGTCCCCGCTTTGTGCCCGCTGTGTCCCGCTTTGTACTTCGTTGTGTCAGGCTGTGTCCCCCGCTTTGTCCCGCTGTGTCCCCGCAGTGTTCCTGCTGTGTCCCGCTGTGTCACACTGTCCCATGGTGTCCTGCTTTGTCCCCAGCTGTGTCCCCCGCTGAGTCCCCTCGGTGTCCTGCTGTGTCTTTGCTGTGTGCCCCGCTGTCTCCCACTTTGTCCCACGCTGTGTCCCACTGTGTCCTCGCTGTGTCCCCCGCTGTGTCCCGCTATGTCCCCGCTGTGTCCCAAGCTGTGTCCCGCTGTGTCCCGCTGTGTACCCAGCTGTGTCCTGCTATGTTCCCACAGTGTCCCCGCTGTGTCCCCGCTGTGTCCTGCTGTGTCCTCGATGTGTCCCCCGCTGTGTTCCGTTGTGTCCCCAGCTGTGTACCCCGCTGTCCCGCTGTGTCCCCGCTGTATCGACGCTGTCCTCCGCTGAGTCCCGCTGTGTCCCGCTTTGTCCTCCGCTGTGTCCCCCGCTGAGTCCCCGCTGTGTCCCCGCTGTGTCCCGCTCTGTCCTCCCTGTTTCCCCCGCTGTGTCCCGCTGTGTCCCCTGCTGTGTCCCGCTGTGTCTACTGCTGTGTTCCTGCTGTGTCCCGCTGTGTCCCCCTGGGTCCTCACTGTGTCCCACGCTGTGTTCCGCTGAGTACTTGCTGTGTCCCCCGATGTGCCCCGTTGTGTCCCCCAGCTGTGTACCCCGCTGTGGCCCACTCTGTCCCCGCTGTATCGACGCTGTGTCCTGCTGGGTCCCTCTGTGTCCACTGCTGTGTCCCGCTGTGTCCACCGCTGTGTACCGCTGTGTCCCCAGTTGTGTCCCACTGTGTCCCGCTGTGGCCCCCGCTGTGTCCCCCGCTGTGTCCCGCTGTGTCCCCCGCTGTCTCCCGCTGTGTCCACTGCTGTGTCCCCGCTGTGTCCCACTTTTTCCCCCGCTGTGTCCCGCTGTGTCCTCGCTGTGTCTCCCGCTGTGTCCCGCTGTGTCCTCGCTGTGTCTCCCGCTGTGTCCCTCTGTGTCCTCGCTGTGTCCCCTGCTGTGTCCCGCTGTGTCCCCCGCTGTGTCCTGATGTGTCCCGCTTTGTCCCGCTGTGTCCCTGATGTGACCCTCAGTGTCCCGGTGTGTCCCCGCTGTGGCCCCTCTGTGTCCCGCTGTGTCCTGCTGTGTCACGCTGTGTTCCCGCTTTGAGCCCGCTGTGTCCCACTGTGTACTCCGTTGTGTCAAGCTGTGTCCCCCGCTTTGTCCCGCTGTGTCCCCGCAGTGTCACCGCTGTCTCCCGCTGTGTCACACTGTGTCCCATGGTGTCCTGCTTTGTCCCCAGCTGTGTCCCCCGCTGAGTACCCTCGGTGTCCAGCTGTGTCCCGCTGTGTTCCGTGATGTCCCGCTTTGTCCCCCGCTGTGTCCCCAGCTGAGTCCCCACTGTGTCCCCGCTGTGTCCCGCTGTGTCCTCGCTGTGTGCCCCGCTGTCTCCCGCTCTGTCCCCCTCTGTGTCTCACGCTTTATCCCGTCTGTGTCCCACTCTGTCCCGCTGTGTCCCGCTGTGTCCACCACTGTGTCCCTTTGTGTCCCCAGCTGTGTAACCCGCTGTGTAACGCTGTGAATCCCGCTGTATCGAGGCTGTGTCCCGCTGGGTCCCGCTGTGTCCTTGCTCTGTTATTCGTGGTGTCCCCCTCTGTCCCCCGCTGTGTCCCCCGCTCTGTCCTGCTGTGTCTCCCGCTGTGTCCCGTTGTGTCCCGCTGTGTCCCCCGCTGTGCCCCTGCTGTGTCCCCGCTGTGTCACGCTGTGTCCTGCTGTGTCCCGTTGTGTCCCGCTGTAACCCTGCTGAGTGCCCCTGTGTCCCCGCTGTGTCCTGCTGTGTCGTCGCTCTGTCCTCCGCTGTGTCCCGCTGTGTCCTCTGCTGTCTCCTGCTGTGTCAGTCTGTGTCCCGCTGTATCCCTCTGTGACCCCGCTGAGTCCCCGCTGTGTCCTCGCTGTGTCCCCCGCTGTGTCCCGCCGTGTCCTCGCTGGGTCCCCCGCTGTGTCCCGCTTTGTCCCGCTCTGTCCCTGCTGTGTCCTGCTGTGTCCCGCTGTGTCCCCGCTTTGTGCCACTGTGTCCCGCTGTGTACTTCGTTGTGTCAGGCTGTGTCCCCCGCTTTGTCCTGCTGTGTCCCCGCAGTGTCCCCGCTGTGTCCCGCTGTGTCACACTGTGTCCCATGGTGTCCTGCTTTGTCCCCAGCTGTGTCCCCCACTGAGTCCCCTCGGTGTCCTGCTGTGTCCTCGCTGTGTGCCCCGCTGTCTCCCACTTTGTCCCACGCTGTGTCCCACTGTGTCCTCGCTGTGTCCCCCGCTGTTTCCCGCTATGTCCCCACTGTGTCCCAAGCTGTGTCCCGCTGTGTCCCGCTGTTTACCCCGCTGTGTCCTGCTATGTTCCTGCAGTGTCCCAGGTGTGTCCCTGCTGTGTCCTGCTGTGTCCTCGATGTGTCCCCCGCTGTGTTCCGTTGTGTCCCCAGCTGTGTACCCCGCTGTGTCCCGCTGTGTCCCCGCTGTATCGACGCTGTGTCTCGCTGTGTCCCGCTGTGTCCCGCTTTGTCCCCCGCTGTGGGCCCCGCTGAGTCCCCGCTGTGTCCCAGCTGTGTCCCGCTCTGTCCTCCCTGTGTCCCCCGCTGTGTCCCGCTCTGTCCCCTGCTGTGTCCCGCTGTGTCTACTGCTGTGTTCCTGCTGTGTCCCGCTGTGTCCCCCTGTGTCCTCATTGTGTCCCACGCTGTGTTCCGCTGAGTACTTGCTATGTCCCCGAAGTGCCCGTTGTGTCCCCAGCTGTGTACCCCGCTGTGGCCCACTCTGTCCCCGCTGTATCGACGCTGTGTCGCGCTGGGTCCCGCTGTGTCCTCGCTGTGTCCACCGCTGTGTCCCGCTGTGTCCACCGCTGTGTACCGCTGTGTCCCCAGTTGTGTCCCACTGTGTCCCACTGTGGCCCCCGCTGTGTCCCCCGCTGTGTCCCGCTGTGTCCCCCGCTGTCTCCCGCTGTGTCCACTGCTGTGTCCCCGCTGTGTCCCGCTTTTTCCCCCGCTGTGTCCCGCTGTGTCCTCGCTGTGTCTCCCGCTGGGTTCCGCTGTGTCCTCGCTGTGTCCACCGCTGTGTCCCGCTGTGTCCCCTGCTGTGTCCCGCTGTGTCCCCCGCTGTGTCCTGATGTGTCCCGCTTTGTCCCGCTGTGTCCCTTCTGTGACCCTCAGTGTCCCGGTGTGTCCCCGCTGTGGCCCCTCTGTGTCCCGCTGTGTCCCACTCTGTCCCTGCTGTGTCCTGCTGTGTCACGCTGTGTCCCCGCTTTGTGCCCGCTGTGTCCCGCTGTGTACTCCGTTGTGTCAGGCTGTGTCCCCCGCTTTGTCCCACTGTGTCCCCGCAGTGTCGCCGCTGTGTCCCGCTGTGTCACACTGTGTCCCATGGTGTCCTGCTTTGTCCCCAGCTGTGTCCCCCGCTGAGTACCCTCGATGTCCTGCTGTGTCCCACTGTGCCCCGCTTTCTCCCACTTTGTCCCCCGCGGTGTCCCCAGCTGAGTCCCCTCTGTGTCCCCGCTGTGTCCCCGCTGTGTCCCGCTGTGTCCTCGCTGTGTCCCCCGCTGTCTCTCGCTTTGTCCCCCGCTGTGTCTCACGCTTTATCCTGTCTGTGTCCCACTCTGTCCCGCTGTGTCCCGCTGTGTCCACCACTGTGTCCCTTTGTGTCCCCAGCTGTGTAACCCGCTGTGTAACGCTGTGAATCCCGCTCTATCGAGGCTGTGTCCCGCTGGGTCCCGCTGTGTCCTTGCTCTGTTATTCGTGGTGTCCCCCTCTGTAACCCGCTGTGTCCCCCGCTCTGTCCTACTGTGTCCCTCGCTGTGTCCCTGCTGTGTCCCCGCTGTGTCCCCCGCTGAGTCCCCTCGGTGTCCTGCTGTGTCCTCGCTGTGTGCCCTGCTGTCTCCCACTTTGTCCCACGCTGTGTCCCACTGTGTCCTCGCTGTGTCCCCCGCTGTGTCCCGCTATGTCCCCGCTGTGTCCCAAGCTGTGTCCCGCTGTTTACCCCGCTGTGTCCTGCTATGTTCCCGCAGTGTCCCCGCTGTGTCCCTGCTGTGTCCTGCTGTGTCCTCGATGTGTTCCCCGCTGTGTTCCGTTGTGTCCCCAGCTGTGTACCCCGCTGTGTCCCGCTGTGTCCCCGCTGTATCGACGCTGTGTCCCGCTGTGTCCCGCTGTGTCCCGCTTTGTCCCCCGCTCTGTCCCCCGCTGAGTCCCCGCTGTGTCCCCGCTGTGTCCCGCTGTGTCCCCTGCTTTGTTCCGCTGTGTCTACTGCTGTGTTCCTGCTGTGTCCCGCTGTGTCCTGCTGTGTTCCCCTGTGTCCTCACTCTGTCCCACGCTGTGTTCCGCTGAGTAATTGCTGTGTCCCCCGATGTGCCCCGTTGTGTCCCCAGCTGTGTACCCCGCTGTGGCCCACTCTGTCCCCGCTGTATCGACGCTGTGTCCCGCTGTGTCCTCGCTGTGTCCACCGCTGTGTCACGCTGTGTCCACTGCTGTGTACCGCTGTGTCCCCAGTTGTGTCCCACTGTGTCCCGCTGTGGCCCCCGCTGTGTCCCCCGCTGTGTCCCGCTGTGTCCCCCGCTGTGTCCCGCTTTGTCCACTGCTGTGTCCCCGCTGTGTCCCGCTTTTTCCCCCGCTGTGTCCCGCTTTTTCCCCCGCTGTGTCCCGCTGTGTCCTCGCTGTGTCTCCCGCTGTGTCCCGCTGTGTCCTCGCTGTGTCCCCTGCTGTGTCCCGCTGTGTCCCCCGCTGTGTCCTGATGTGTCCCGCTTTGTCCCGCTGTGTCCCTGCTGTGACCCTCAGTGTCCCAGTGTGTCCCCGCTGTGGCCCCTCTGTGTCCCGCTGTGTCCCGCTCTGTCCCTGCTGTGTCCTGCTGTGTCACGCTGTGTCCCCACTTTGTGCCCGCTGTGTCCCGCTGTGTACTCCGTTGTGTCAGGCTGTGTCCCCCGCTTTGTCCCGCTGTGTCCCCGCAGTGTCGCCTCTGTGTCCCACTGTGTCCCATGGTGTCCTACTTTGTCCCCAGCTGTGTCCCCCGCTGAGTACCCTCGGTGTCCTGCTGTGTCCTCGCTGTGTGCCCCGCTTTCTCCCACTTTGTCCCACGCTGTGTCCCACTGTGTCCTCGCTGTGTCCCCCTCTGTGTCACGCTGTGTCCCCCACTCTGTCCCGCTGTTTCCCGCTGTGTCCCCCGCTGTGTCCCACTGTGTCCCCGCAGGGTCACCGCTGTTTCGCGCTGTGTCCCACTGTGTTCCGTGGTTTCCCGCTTTGTCCCCCGCTGTGTCCCCAGCTGAGTCCCCGCTGTGTCTCCGCTGTGTCCCCGCTGTGTCCCGCTGTGTCCTCGATGTGTCCCCCGCTGTCTCCCGCTCTGTCCCCTGCTGTGTCTCACGCTTTATCCCATCTGTATCCCACTCTGTCCCGCTGTGTCCCGCTGTGTCCACCACTGTGTCCCTTTGTGTCCCCAGCTTTGTAACCTGCTGTGTAACGCTGTGAATCCCGCTGTATCGAGGCTGTGTCCCGCTGGGTCCCTCTCTGTCCTTGCTCTGTTATTTGTGTTGTCCCTCTCTGTCCCCCAATGTGTCCCCTGCTCTGTCCTACTGTGTCCTCCGCTGTGTCCCGTTTTGTCCCGCTGTGTCCCCCGCTGTGTCCCTGCTGTGTCCCTGCTGTGTCCCCGCTGTGTCTCGCTGTGTCCCCCGGTGTGTCCCCCGCTGTTTTCCTGTCTGTGTCCCCCGCTGTGTCTGCTGTGTCCTCGCTGGGCCACTGCTGTTTCCCGCTGGGTACCCCGCTGTGTCCCGCTGTGTCCCCTGCTGTGTACCCTGCTTTGTCCCGCTGTGTTCCCCGCTGTGTCCCGCTGTGTCCCCCGCTGTGTCCCGCTGTGTCCTCGCTGTGTCATGCTCTGTCTCCCCCTTGTCCCCGCTGTGTCCCGCGCTGTCCCGTGGTGTCCCACTTTGTCCCCCGCTGTGTCCGCCGCTGAGTCCCCGCTGTGTCCCCGCTGTGTCCCGCTCTGTCCTCCCTGTGTCCCCCGCTGTGTCCCGCTATGTCCCCTGCTGTGTCCCGCTGTGTCTACTGCTGTGTTCCTGCTGTGTACAGCTGTGTCCCGCTGTGTCCCCCTGTGTCCTCACTGTGTCCCACGCTGTGTTCCGCTGAGAACTTGCTGTGTCCCCCGATGTGTCCCGTTGTGTCCCCAGCCGTGTACCCCGCTGTGGCCCACTCTGAACCCGCTGTATCGACGCTGTGTCCCGCTGGGTCCCGCTGTGTCCTCACTGTGTCCACCGCTGTGTCCCGCTCTGTCCCGGCTGTGTCCCGCTTTTTCCCCCGCTGTGTACAACGCTGTGTCCTCGCTGTGTCCCCCGCTGTGTCCCGCTGTGTCCCCCGCTGTGTCCTGATGTGTCCCGCTTTGTCCCGCTGTGTCCCTGATGTGACCCTCAGTGTCCCGGTGTGTCCCAGCTGTGACCCCGCTGTGTCTGGCTGTGTATACCCCGCTTTGTCCAGTTTGTCCCTGCTGGGTCCCGCTGTGTCCTAACTGTGATAAAAGCTGTATACCGCTGTGTCCCCATGTGTCCCCAGATGTGACCTGCTGTGTT
>NW_012289796.1:0-7023 GCF_000151885.1 Dipodomys ordii | reverse complement strand
TGTCCCACTGTGTCC
Source organism: Dipodomys ordii (assembly GCF_000151885.1). Taxonomy (NCBI): domain Eukaryota; kingdom Metazoa; phylum Chordata; class Mammalia; order Rodentia; family Heteromyidae; genus Dipodomys; species Dipodomys ordii. The sequence goes on along the minus strand of NW_012289796.1, from coordinate 7,008 downwards.
TGTTGTGTCCTGCTATGTCCCACACTGTGTCCCGTTGTGTCCCCAGCTGTGTACCCCGCTGTGTCCCGCTGTGTCCCCGCTCTATCGATGCTGTGTCCCTCGCAGTTTCCCGCTGTGTCCCCCGCTGTGTCCTGCTGTGTCCTCCCTGTGGCCCCGCTGTGTCCCGCTGTCTCCCCGGTTGTGTCCCGCTGGGTCCCCTGCTGTGTCACTGCTGTGTCCCGCTGTGTTCCAATGTGTCCCGCTGTGTCCTTGCTGTGTCTCCCGCAGTGTCTCGCAGTGTCCTCGCTGTGTCCCCCGCTGTGTCCTTATTTGTCCACTGCTGTGTCCCGCTGTGTACCCCTCTGTGTCACCCGCTCTGTCCCTGCTGTGACCCGCTGTGTCCCCGCTGTGTCCCACTGTGTCATGTGGTGTCCCGCTTTGTCCCCCGCTGAGTCCCGCTGTGTCCCCGCTGTGTCCCAATGTGTCCTCTCTGTGTCCCCCCCTGTGTCCCGCTGTGTCCCCCCTGTGTCCCCCGCTGTGTCTCACGCTTTATCCCGTCTGTGTCCCACTCTGTCCCGCTGTGTCCCGCTGTGCCCACACTGTGTCCCGTTGTGTCCACAGCTGTGTACCCCGCTGTGTCCCGCTGTGTCCCTGCTTTATCGACGCTGTGTCCCACTGGGTCCCGCTGTGTCCTCTGCTGTCTCCCGCTGTGTCAGTCTGTGTCCCGCTGTATCCCTCTGTGACCCCGCTGAGTCCCCGCTGTGTCCTCGCTGTGTCCCCCGCTGTGTCCCGCCGTGTCCTCGCTGGGTCCCCCGCTGTGTCCCGCTCTGTCCCGCTCTGTCCCTGCTGTGTCCTGCTGTGTCCTGCTGTGTCCCCGCTTTGTGCTCGCTGTGTCCTGCTGTGTACTTCGTTGTGTCAGGCTGTGTCCCCCGCTTTGTCCCACTGTGTCCCCGCAGTGTCCCCGCTGTGTCCCGCTGTGTCACACTGTGTCCCATGGTGTCCTGCTTTGTCCCCAGCTGTGTCCCCCGCTGAGTCCCCTCGGTGTCCTGCTGTATCCTCGCTGTGTGCCCCGCTGTCTCCCACTTTGTCCCACGCTGTGTCCCACTGTGTCCTCACTGTGACCCCCGCTGTGTCCCGCTATGTCCCCGCTGTGTCCCAAGCTGTGTCCCGCTGTGTCCCGCTGTGTACCAGCTGTGTCCTGCTATATTCCCGCAGTGTCCCCGCTTTGTCCCCGCTGTGTCCTGCTGTGTCCTCGATGTGTCCCCCGCTGTGTTCCGTTGTGTCCCCAGCTGTGTACCCCGCTGAGTCCCGCTGTGTCCCCGCTGTATCGATGCTGTGTCCCGCTGTGTCCCGCTGTGTCCCGCTTGTCCCCCGCTGTGTCCCCCACTGAGTCCCCGCTGTGTCCCCGCTGTGTCCCGCTCTGTCCTCCCTGTGTCCCCCGCTGTGTCCCGCTGTGTCCCCTGCTGTGTCCTGCTGTGTTACTGCTGTGTCCCGCTGTGTCCCCCTGTGTCCTCACTGTGTCCCACGCTGTGTTCCGCTGAGTACTTGCTGTGTCCCCCGATGTGCCCCGTTGTGTCCCCAGCTGTGTACCCCGCTGTGGCCCACTCTGTCCCCGCTGTATCGACGCTGTGTCCCGCTGGATCCCGCTGTGTCCTCGCTGTGTCCACCGCTGTGTCCCGCTGTGTCCACCGTTGTGTACCGCTCTGTCCCCAGTTGTGTCCCACTGTGTCCCGCTGTGGCCCCCGCTGTGTCCCCCGCTGTGTCCCGCTGTGTCCTCCGCTGTCTCCCGCTGTGTCCACTGCTGTGTCCCCGCTGTGTCCCACTTTTTCCCCCGCTGTGTCCTGCTGTGTCCTCGCTGTGTCTCCCGCTGTGTTCCGCTGTGTCCTCGCTGTGTCCCCTGCTGTGTCCCGCTGTGTCCCCCGCTGTGTCCTGATGTGTCCCGCTTTGTCCCGCTGTGTCCCTGCTGTGACCCTCAGTGTCCCGGTGTGTCCCCGCTGTGGCCCCTCTGTGTCCCGCTGTGTCCTGCTCTGTCCCTGCTGTGTCCTGCTGTGTCACGCTGTGTCCCCACTTTGTGCCCGCTGTGTCCCGCTGTGTACTCCGTTGTGTCAGGCTGTGTCCCCCGCTTTGTCCCGCTGTGTCCCCGCAGTGTCGCCGCTGTGTGCCGCTGTGTCACACTGTGTCCCATGGTGTCCTGCTTTGTCCCCAGCTGTGTCCCCCGCTGAGTACCCTCGGTGTCCTGCTGTGTCCTCGCTGTGTGCCCCGCTTTCTCCCACTTTGTCCCACACTGTGTCCCACTGTGTCCTCGCTGTGTCCCGCTGTGTCCCGCTCTCTGTCCCGCTGTTTCCCCCTGTGTCCCCCGCTGTGTCCCCCTGTGTCCCCGCAGGGTCACCGCTGTTTCGCGCTGTGTCCCGCTGTGTTCGGTGGTGTCCCGCTTTGTTCCCCGCTGTGTCCCCAGCTGAGTCCCCGCTGTGTCTCCGCTGTGTCCCCACTGTGTCCCACTGTGTCCTCGTTGTGTCCCCCGCTGTCTCCCGCTCTGTCCCCCGCTGTGTCTCACGCTTTATCCCATCTGTGTCCCACTCTGTCCCGCTGTGTCCCGCTGTGTCCACCACTGTGTCCCTTTGTGTCCCCAGCTGTGTAACCTGCTGTGTAATGCTGTGAATCCCGCTGTATCGAGGCTGTGTCCCGCTGGGTCCCTCTCTGTCCTTGCTCTGTTATTCGTGTTGTCCCTCTCTGTCCCCCACTGTGTCCCCTGCTCTGTCCTACTGTGTCCCCCGCTGTGTCCCGTTTTGTCCCGCTGTGTCCCCCGCTGTGTCCCTGCTGTGTCCCTGCTGTGTCCCCGCTGGGTCACGCTGTGTCCTGCTGTGTCCCGTTGTGTCCTACTGTAACCCTGCTGAGTCCCCCTGTGTCCCCGCTGTGTCCTGCTGTGTCGTTGCTCTGTCCTCCGCTGTGTCCCGCTGTGTCCTCTGCTGTGTCCCACTGTGTCACTCTGTGTCCCGCTGTATCCCACTGTGACCCCGCTGAGTCCCCGCTGTGTCCCCGCTGTGTCCCCCGCTGTCTCCCACTCTGTCCCCCGCTGTGTCTCACGCTTTGTCCCCGCTGTGTCCCACTGTGACCCGCTGTGTCCCGCTGTGCCCACACTGTGTCCCGTTGTATCCACAGCTGTGTACTACGCTGTGTAACGCTGTGTCCCCGCTGTATCCACGCTGTTCCTCGCTGTGTCCCGCTGTGTCCCCCGCTGTGACCCGCTGTGTCCTCACTGGGTCCCCCGCTGGGTCCCGCTGGGTCCCCCGCTTTTTCCCACTGTGTCCCGCTTTGTCCCGCTCTGTCCCTGCTGTGTCCCGCTGTGTCCCGCCGTGTCCCTCTGTGTGCGTGCTGTGTCCCGCTATGTACTCCGTTGTGTCCAGCTGTTTCACCGCTGTGTCCCCTGCTTTGTCCCGCTTTGTCCAGCTGTGTCCTCGCTGCGTCCCCCGCTGTGTCCCGCTGTGTCCCCTGCTGTGTCCCGCTGTGTCCCGCTGTGTCCCGCTCTGTCCCTGCTGTGTCCCGCTGTGCCCTGCTGTGTCCTCGCTGTGTCCCCCGCTGTCTCCCGCTCTGTCCCTCGCTGTGTCTCACGATTTGTCCTTGCTGTGTCCCACTGTGTCCCGCTGTGTCCCGCTGTGCCCCCACTGTGTCCCCTTGTGTCCACAGATGTGTACCACACTGTGTAACGCTGTATCTACGCTGTATCAACGCTGTGTCCCGCTGGGTCTCGCTGTGTCCTCGCTGTGTTCCCTGCTGTGTCCCGCAGTGTCCCCCGCTGTGTCGCCCGCTCTGTCCTCGCTGTGTCCCCCGCTGTGTCCCGCTGTGTCCTCGCTGTGTCCCCCGCTGTGTCCCGCTGTGTCCCGTTGTGTCCCGCTGTGTCCTCGCTGTGTCCCGCTCTGTCTCCCCCTTGTCCCCGCTGTGTCCCGCTGTGTCCCGTGGTGTCCCGCTTTGTCCCCCGCTGTGTCCCCCGCTGAGTTCCCGCTGTGTCCCCGCCTTGTCCCCCTCTGTCCTCCCTGTGTCCCCCGCTGTGTCCCGCTGTGTCCCCTGCTGTGTCCCGCTGTGTCTACTGCTTTGTTCCTGCTGTGTCCCTCTGTGTCCCGCTGTGTCCCCCTGTGTCCTCACTGTGTCCCAAGCTGTGTTCCGCTGAGTCCTTGCTGTGTCCCCCGATGTGCCCCGTTGTGTCCCCAGCTGTGTACCCCGCTGTGGCCCACTGTGTCCCCGCTGTATCGACGCTGTGTCCCGCTGTGTCCCACTGTGTCCTCGCTGTGTCCCCCGCTGTCTCCCGCTCTGTCCCCCGCTGTGTCTCACGCTTTGTCCCAGCTGTGTCCCACTGTGTTCCGCTGTTTCCCGCTGTGCCCCCACTGTGTCCCGTTGTGTCCACTGCTGTGTATCACGCTGTGTAACGATGTGTCCCCGCTGTATCGACGCTGTGTCCCGCTGGGTCCCACTGTGTCCTCGCTGTGTTCCCCGCTGTGTCCCGCAGTGTGCCCCGCTGTGTCCCCCGCTGTGTCCTCGCTGTGTCCCCCGCTGTGTCCCACTGTGTCCTCGCTGGGTCCCCCGCTGTGTCCCGCTTTGTCCCCTGCTGTGTCCCGCTGGGTCCCACTGTGTCCCGCTCTGTCCCTGCTGTGTCCCGCCGTGTCCTGCTGTGTCCTCGCTGTGTCCCCAGCTGTGTCTCACGATTTGTCCTCGCTGTGTCCCACTGTGTCCCGCTCTGACCCGCTGTGCCCCCACTGTGTCACCTTGTGTCCACAGATTTGTACCACACTGTGTAACGCTGTATCCCCGCTGTATCGACGCTGGGTCCCGCTGGGTCCCGCTGTGTCCTCGCTGTGTTCCCTGCTGTGTCCCCCGGTGTGTCCTCCGCTGTTTTCCTGTCTTTGTCCCCCGCTGTGTCCCGCTTTGTCCTCGCTGGGTCCCCCGCTGTTTCCCGCTGGGTCCCCCGCTGTGTCCCTCTGTATCCCGATGTGTCCCCTGCTCTGTACCCTGCTTTGTCCCGCTGTGTCCACCGCTGTGTCCCGCTGTGTCCCCCGCTGTGTCCCGCTGTGTCTTCGCTGAGTCCCGCTCTGTCTCCCCCTTGTCCACGCTGTGTCCCGCTCTGTCCCGTGGTGTCCCGTTTTGTCCCCCGCGGTGTCCCCCGCTGAGTCCCCGCTGTGTCCCCGCTGTGTCCCGCTGTGTACTGTTGTGTCCCCCGCTGAGTACCGCTATGTCCCCGCTGTGTCCCAATGTGTCCCCGGTTGTGTCCCGCTGTGTCTACTGCTGTGTTCCTGCTCTGTCCCGCTGTGTCCCGCTGTGTCCCCCTGTGTCCTCACTGTGTCCCACGCTGTGTTCCGCTGAGTCCTTGCTGTGTCCTCCGATGTGCCCCGTTGTGTCCCCAACTGTATACCCCGCTGTGGCCAACTCTATCCCCGCTGTATCGACCCTGTGTCCCGCTGGGTTCTGCTGTGTCCTCGCTGTGTCCACCGCTGTGTCCTGCTGTGTCCACCGCTGTGTCCCGCTGTGTCCCCCGCTGTGTCCCGCTGTGTCCACCGCTGTGTCCCGCTGTGTCCCCCGCTGTGTCCCGCTGTGTCCTCGCTCTGTCCCCCGCTGTCTCCCGCTCTGTCCCCTGCTGTGTCTCACGCTTTGTCCCCGCTGTGTCCCACTGTGTTCTTCTGTGTCCCGCTGTGTCCCGCTGGGTCCCGCTGTGTCCTCGCCGTGTTCCCTGCTGTGTCCCGCTGTGTCCTGCTGTGTCCTCGCTGTGTCCCCCGCTGTCTCCCGCTCTGTCCCCCGCTTCGTCTCACGATTTGTCCTCGCTGTGTCCCACTGTGTCCCGCTGTGTCCCGCTGTGCCCCCACTGTGTCCCCTTGTGTCCACAGATTTGTACCACACTGTGTAACGCTGTATCCCCGCTGTATCGACGCTAGATCCCGCTGAGTCCCGCTATGTCCTCACCGTGTTCCCTGCTGTGTCCCGCTGTGTTATGCTGTGTCCTCGCAGTGTTCCCCGCTGTCTCCCGCTCTGTCCCCCGCTTCGTCTCACGATTTGTCCTCGCTGTGCCCCCACTGTGTCCCGTTGTGTCCACAGATGTGTACCACGCTGTGTAAGGCTGTATCCCAGCTGTATCGACACTGTGTCCCGCTGGGTCCCGCTGGGTCCTCGCTGGGTCCACCGCTGTGTCCCGCTGTTTCCACCGCTGTGTCCCACTGTGTCCCCCGCTCTCTCCCCCTGTGTCCACCGCTGTGTCCCGCTGTTTCCCCCGATGTGTCCCGCTGTGTCCTCGTTGTGTCCCCTGCTGTCTCCCGCTCTGTCCCCCGCTGTGTCTCACGCTTTGTCCCCGATGTGTCCCACTGTGTTCCGCTGTGTCCTGCTGTGCCCCCACTGTGTCCCGTTGTGTCCACAGCTGTGTACCACGCTGTGTAATGCTGTATCCCCGCTGTATCGACGCTGTGTCCCGCTGTGTCCCTCAGTGTCCCCCGCTGTGTCCCCCGCTGTGTCCTCGCTGTGTTCCCCGCTGTGTCCCGCTGTGTCCTCGCTGGGTCCCCCGCTGTGTCCCGCTTTGTCCCCCGCTGTGTCCCGCTGTGTCCCGCTCTGTCCCTGCTGTGTCCCGCTGTGTCCTGCTGTGTCCTCGCTGTGTCCCCCGCTGTCTCCCGCTCTGTCCCCCGCTACGTCTCACGATTTGTCCTCGCTGTGTCCCACTGTGTCCCGCTCTGCCCCCACTGTGTCCCGTTGTGTCCACAGATGTGAACCACGCTGTGTAACGCTGTATCCCCGCTGTATCGACGCTGTGTCCCGCTGGGTCCCGCTGTGGCCTCGCTGTGTTCCCCGCTGTGTCCCGCAGTGTCCCCCGCTGTGTCCTCGCTGTGTCCCCCACTGTGTCCCGCTGTGTCCTCGCTGGGTCCTCCGCTGTGTCCCGCTGTGTCCCACGCTGTGTCCCGCTGTGTCCCGCTGTGTCCCGCTCTGTCCCTGCTGTGTCCCGCTGTGTACTGCTGTGTCCTCGCTGTGTCCCCCGCTGTCTCCCGCTCTGTCCCCCGCTGT
>NW_012289795.1:0-3412 GCF_000151885.1 Dipodomys ordii | reverse complement strand
CCTGAAGCAGAAGGAGAAGCAGCAGAAGCAGAAGAAGCAGAACCTGGAGAAGCAGAAGGAGAAGCAGAAGAAGAAGCAGAAGCAGAGAGAGAATCAAAAGCAGAAGGAGAAGCAGAAGAAACAGAAGAAGTAGAAGCAGTAGCAGTTGTAGCAGAAGCAGAAGGAGAAACAGAAGGAAAAGCAGAAGAACAAGAAGGAGAAGGGAAACAGAAGGATAAGCAGTAGGAGAATAAGAAGGAGAACAGAAGAAGGAGAAGCAGAAGCAGAAGAAGATGCAGAAGGAGAAGCAGAAGAAGCAGAAGCAGAAGGAGAAGCAGGAAAAGCAGAAGAAGCAGAAGCAAAAGGTGAAGCAAAAGAAGGAGAAGGAGAAGCAGAGGCAGAGGAAGAAGCATAAGGACAAGCACAAGCAGAAGGAGATGCAGAAGGAGAAGCAGGAGAAGCAGAAGAAGCAGAAGATGAAGGAGAAGCAGAAGCAGGAGAAGGAGAAGGAGGAGAAGCAGAAGCAGAAATAGAAGCAGAAGGAGAAGCAGCAGAACAAGTAGAACCAGAAATTCAGGCAGGAGAAACAGAAGAAGCAGAAGCAGAAAGAGAAGCAAAAAGAGAAGCAGAAGGAGAAGTAGAAGAAGCAGCAGAAGGAGAAGCAGCAGAAGAAGCAGAAAAACAAGCAGGAGAAGCAGAAGCAGAAAGAGAAGTAGAAGCAGAAGAAGCAGAAGCAGAAGAAGAAGCAGTAGAAGCACAAGAAGCAGAAGCAGGAGAAGCAGAAGCAGAAGATAAAGAAGAAGCATAAGAAGCAGAAGCAGAGGGAGAAACAGAAGAAGGAGAAAGAGCAGCAGAATGTGAAGCAGAAGGAGATGCAGAAGCAGAAAGAGAAGCAGAAACAGAAGAAGAAGAAGAAGGAGAAGTTGGAGAATCAGAAGAAGCAGAAGCAGAAAAAGAAGGAGAAGAAGGAGAAGGAGAAGCAGAAGGAGAAGGACAAGCAGGAGAAGCAGAAGAAGCAGAAGCGGGAGGAGCAGAAGAAGAAGAAGAAGAAACAGAAGAAAGAGAAGGAGCAGAAGGAGAAGCAGAAGCAGAAGGAGAAGCAAAAGAGAAGCTGAAGAAGCAGTAGCAGGAGAAGCAGAAGCAGAAGAAACAGAAGAAGCCCAAGAAGCAGAAGGAGAACCTGAAGCAGAAGGAGAAGCAGAAGCATCAGGAGCTGGAAAAGTAGAAGCAGAACGAACAGAACAAGCAGAAGAAGCAGAAGAAGAACGAGAAGCAGAAGAAGAACAAGGAGAAAGAGAAGGATTAGGAGTAGGAGAAACAGAAGGATAAGCAGAAAGAGAAGGAGAATGAGAAGGAGAAGCAGGAGAAGCAGAAGAAGCAGAAGCAGGAGAAGCAGAAGCAGAATAAAAAGCAGAAGAAGGAGAAATTGAAACAGAAGAAGATGCAGAAGGAGAAGCAGAAGCAGTAGTAGAAGCAGAAGAAGGAGAAGCAGAAGGAGAAGCCTGAAGAGAAACAGAAGGAGAAACAGGAGAAGCAGAAGCAGGAGAAGCAGAATTAGAAGAAATAGAAGAAGGAGAAGAAGCAGAAGCAGAAAGAGAAGCAGAAACAGAAGGAGAAGCAAAAATAGAAGCAGAAGAAGCCGAAGAAGCAAAAGCAGAACCTAAAGCAGAAGGAGAAGCAGGAGAAGCAGAAGAAGCAGAATCTGCAGAAGAAGAAGCAGAACCACAACGAGAAGCAGAAGCAGAACTAGAAGCAAAAGCAGAAGGAGAAGCAGAAGGAGAAGCAGAAGAAACAGAAGAAGCAGAATCAGTAGCAGAAGAAGCTGAAGATGCAGAACCAGAAAGAGAAGCAGAAGCAATAGCAGAAGAACGAGAAGGAGAAACAGAAGGAGAAGCAGAAGGAGACGCAGGAAAAACAGAAGAAACAGAAGCAGACGGAGAAGAAGGAGGAGAAGCCGAAGCTGAAGGAAAAGCACAAGCAGAAGGAGATGCAGAAGGAGAAGCAGGAGATGCAGAAGAAGCAGAAGCAGAACAGAAGAAGAAGGAGAAGAATCAGAATCAGAAGAAGCAGAAACAGAAATAGAAAGAGAAGCCGACGAAGAGAAGCAGAACGAGAAGCAGGAGAAGCAGGAGAAGCACAAGCGGGAGAAGCAGAAGGAGAAGAAACAGGAGAAGGACAAGAAGCAGAAGCAGAAGCAGAAGGAGAAGCAGAAACAGAAGGAGAAGCAGAAAGAGAATGAGGGGAAGCAGAAGAAGCAGAAGCAGGAGAAGCAGAAGCATAAGAATCCGAAGAAGCAGAAGCAGAACCTGAAGCAGAAGGAGAAGCAGGAGAAGCAGAAGAAGCCGAATCTAGAGAAGCAGAATGAGAAGCTGAAGTAGAAGCAGAAGCAGAAACAGAAAGAGAATCAAAAGCAGAAGGAGAAGCAGAAGAAACAGAAGAAGCAGAAGCAGTAGCAGTTGCAGCAGAAGCAGAAGGAGAAGCAGAAGGAAAAGCAGAAGAACGAGAAGGAGAAGGAGAAACAGAAGGAGAAGTAGAAGGAGAATCAGAAGGAGAAGCAGAAGAAGCAGAAGGAGAAGCAGAAGCAGAAGAAACAGCAGAAAGAGAAGCAGAAGCAGAAGAATATGCAGAAGGAGAAGCAGGAGAAGGAGAAGAAGCAGAAGCAAAAGGTGAAGTAGAAGAAGGAGAAGGAGAAGGAAGAGCCGCAGAAGCAATAGGAGAAGCAGAAAGAGAAGCAGAAGCAGAATGAGAAGCAGAAAGAGAAGCAGTAGAAGCAGAAGAAGCAGGAAAAGCAGAAGCAGACGAAAGAGAAGAAGACGAAGAAGAAGAAGCATAAGGAGAAGCATAAGGAGAAGCATAAGGAGAAGCAGTAGAAGCAGAAAAAGCAGAAGAAGGAGAAGCAGAAGCAGAAGAAAAAGAATAAGCAAAAGAAGCAGAAGCAGAAGCAGTGGGAGAAGCAGAAGAAGGAGAAGGAGAAGGAGCAGCAGAAGGAGAAGCAGAAGCAGAAACAGAAGCAGAAACAGAAGCAGAACAAGAAGGAGAAGCAGGAGAATCAAAAGAAGCAGAAAGAGAAGGAGAAGAAGGAGAAGCAGAAGTAGAATCAGAAGAAACAGAAGAAGAAGAAGAAGCAGAAGAAACAGAAGCAAAAGAAACAGAAGAAGGAGAAGAGCAGAAGCAGATGCAGAAGGAGAAGCAGAAGCAGATGGAGAAGCAGAAAGAGAATCAGGAGAACCAGAAGAAGCAGGAGAAGCAGAAGCAGAAGAAACAGGAGAAGCCGAAGAAGTAGAAGCAGAATCTGAAGCAGAAGGAGAAACAGAAGAAGCACAATCCGAAGCAGAAGCAGAAGAAACAGAAATAGTAGAATAAGCAGAAGCAGAAGCACCAGGACAAGCAGAAGAACAAGAAGGAGAAGGCGAAAGAGAAGGATTAGGAGTGA
>NW_012289794.1:0-11496 GCF_000151885.1 Dipodomys ordii | reverse complement strand
AGAAGGAGGGGAAGCAGAAGAAGCAGATGCAGGAGAAGCAGAAGCATAAGAATCCGAAGAAGCAGAAGCAGAACCTGAAGCAGAAGGAGAAGCAGGAGAAGCAGAAGAAGCAGAATCTTTAGAAGCAGAATGAGAAGCATAAGCAGAAAGACAATCAAAAGCAGAAAGGAGAAGCAGAAGAAACAGAAGAAGTAGAAGCAGTAGCAGTTGTAGCATAAGCAGAACGAGAAGCAGAAGGAAATGCAGAAGAACAAGAAGGAGAAGGAGAAACAGAAGGAGAAGCAGAAGGAGAAGCAGAAAGAGAAGCAGGTAAAGCAGAAGAACAAGAAGCAGAAGGAGAATCAGAAGGAGAAGCAGAAGAAGGAGAAGCAGAAGCACAAGAAGATGCAGAAGGAGAAGCAGGAGAAGCAGAAGCAGAAGGAGAAGCAGTAAAAGCAGAAGAAGCAGAAGCAAAAGGAGAAGCAAAAGAAGGAGAAGGAGAAGTAGAGGCAGAAGAAGAAGCATAAGGAGAAGCACAAGCAGAAGGAGATGCAGAAGGAGAAGCAGAAGAAGAAGAAGCTGAAGGAGAAGCAGAAGTAGGAGAAGGAGAAGGAGGAGAAGCAGAAGCAGAAGGAGAAGCAGAAGCGGAATGAGAAGCACAAAGAGAAGCAGGAGAAGCACAAGAAGCAGAAGCAGGAGAAGCCGAAAGAGAAGAAGCAGAAGAAGCAGAATCAGAAGCAGAAGTAGAAGCAGAAGCAGAAGAAGAAGCAGCAGAAGAAGTAGAACCAGAAATTCAGGCAGGAGAAACAGAAGAAGCAGAAGCAGAAGCAGAAGGAGAAGCAAAAAGAGAAGCAGAAGGAGAAGTAGAAGAAGCAGCAGAAGGAGAAGCTGCAGAAGAAGCAGAAAAACAAGCAGGAGAAGCAGAAGCACAAAGAGAAGTAGAAGCAGAAGAAGCAGAAGAAGAAGAAGAAGCAGTAGAAGCATAAGAAGCAGAAGCAGGAGAAGCAGAAGCAGAAGATAAAGAAGAAGCATAAGAAGCAGAAGCAGAGGGAGAAACAGAAGAAGGAGAAAGAGCAGCAGTTGTGAAGCAGAAGGAGATGCAGAAGCAGAAAGCGAAGCAGAAACAGAAGGAGAAGAAGAAGGAGAAGTTGGAGAATCAGAAGAAGCAGAAGCAGAAAGAGAAGGAGAAGAAAGAGAAGGAGAAGCAGAAGGAGGACAAGCAGGAGAAGCAGAAGAAGCAGAAGCGGGAGACGCAGAAGAAGAAGAAACAGAAGAAAGAGAAGGAGCAGAAGGAGAAGCAGAAGCAGAAGGAGAAGCAGAAAGAGAAGCAGAAGAAGCAGAAGAAGCAGTAGCAGGAGAAGCAGAAGCAGAAGAAACAGAAGAAGCCCAAGAAGCAGAAGGAGAACCTGAAGCAGAAGGACAAGCAGGACAAGCAGAAGCAGCAGAAGCTGGAAAAGCAGAAGCAGAAGAAACAGAACAAGGAGAAGAAGCAGAAGCAGAAAGAGAAGCAGAAGAAGAAGAAGGAGAAAGAGAAGTAGTAGGAGTAGGAGGAGCAGAAGGAGAATCAGAAGCAGAAAGAGAAGCAGAAGGAGAAGCAGAAGGAGAAACAGAAGAAGCAGAAGTAGGAGAAGCAGAAGCAGAATGAGAATGAGAAGCACAAGAAGGAGAAATTGAAGGAGAAGGAGAATGAGACGGAGAAGCAGAAGGAGAAGTAGGAGAAGCAGAAGAAGAAGAAGCAGGAGAAGGAGAAGCAGAAGAAACAGAAGAAGGAGAAGTGCAGAAGCAGAAGCAGACGGAGAAGCAGAAGCAAAAGGAAAAGCAGAAGAAGCAGAAGCTGAAGCAGAAGAAGAAGAAACAGAAAAAGCAGAAGAAGCAGAAGAAGAAGCAGCAGGAGAAGCAGAAGAAGAAGAAGGAGAAGGAGAAAGAGAAGGATTAGGAGTAGGAGAAACAGAAGGATAAGCAGAAGCAGAAAGAGAAGGAGAATGAGAAGGAGAAGCAGGAGAAGCAGAAGAAGCAGAAGCAGGAGAAGCAGAAGCAGAATGAAAAGCAGAAGAAGGAGAAATTGAAACAGAAGAAGATGCAGAAGGAGAAGCAGAAGCAGTAGTAGAAGCAGAAGAAGGAGAAGCAGAAGGAGAAGCATAAAGAGAAACAGAATGAGAAGCAGGAGAAACAGAAGCAGGAGAAGCAGAATCAGAAGAAATAGAAGAAGGAGAAAAAGCAGAAGCAGAAAGAGAAGCAGAAACAGAAGGAGAAGCAGAAATTGAAGCAGAAGAAGCCGAAGAAGCAAAAGCAGAACCTAAAGCAGAAGGAGAAGAAGGAGAAGCAGAAGAAGCAGAATCTGGAGAAGAAGAAGGAGAACCAGAAGGAGAAGCAGAAGCATAAAGAGAAGCAAAAGCAGAAGGAGAAGCAGAAGAAACAGAAGAAGCAGAATCAGTAGCAGAAGAAGCTGAAGATGCAGAAGCAGAAAGAGAAGCAGAAGGAATAGCAGAAGAACGAGAAGGAGAAATAGAAGGAGAAGCAGAAGGAGAAGCAGGAAAAGCAGACGAAACAGAAGCAGACGGAGAAGCAGAAGAAGGAGAAGGAGAAGCCGGAGCAGAAGAAGAAGCAGAAGGAAAAGCACAAGCAGAAGGAGATGCAGAAGGAGAAGCAGGAAATGCAGAAGACGCAGAAGCAGAAGGAGAAGAAGAAGGAGAAGAATCAGAATCAGAAGAAGCAGAAGCAGAAATAGAAAGAGAAGCCGACGAAGAGAAGCTGAACGAGAAGCAGAAGAAGCAGAAGAAGCAGAAGCGGGAGAAGCAGAAGCAGAAGAAAAAGAATAAGCATAAGAAGCAGAATCAGAGGGAGAAGCAGAAAAAGGAGAAGCAGAAGCAGAAGAAGCAGCAGAAGCAGAAGCAGAAGCAGAAGCAGAAGAAGATGCAGAAGGAGAAGCAGGAGAAGCAGAAGGAGAAGGAGAAAGCGAAAGAGAAGGATTAGGAGTAGGAGAAGCAAAAGGATAAGCAGAAGCAGAAAGAGACGCAGAAGGAGAAGCAGCACGAGAAGTAGGAGAAGCAGAAGCAGGAGAAGCAGAATAAACAGAAGACGCAGAAGCAGAATGAGAAGCAGAAGGAGAAATTGAAGCAGAAGCAGAAGCAGAAGGAGAAGCAGAAGCAGAAGGAGAAGCAGAAGAAGGAGAAGGAGAAGCAGAAAGAGAAGCACAACGAGAAGCAGGAGAAGCAGAAGCAGGAGAAGCAGAAGCAGAAGAAACATAGGAAGGAGAAGAAGCAGATGCAGAAGGACTAGCAGAAACAGAAGGTAAAGCAGAAAGAGAAGCAGGAGAAACAGAAGAAGCAGCAGCAGGAGAAGCAGAAGCAGAAGAAGCCGAAGAAGCAGAATCTGGAGAAGCAGAAGGAGAAGCAGAAGCAGAAAGAGAAGCAAAAGCAGAAGGGGAAGCAGAAGAACGAGAAGGTGAAGGAGAAGGAGAAACAGAAGATGAAGCAGAAAGAGAAGCAGAAGAAGGAGCAGGAGAATTAAAAGCAGCAAGAGAAGCAGAAAGAGCAGCAGAAGGAGGAGCAGGAGATGCAGAAACAGGAGAAGCATAAGCAGAACAAACAGGAGAAGGACAAGAAGCAGAAGAAGAAGGAGAAGCAGATACAGAAGGAGAAGCAGAAAGAGAAGGAGGGGAAGCAGAAGAAGCTGAAGCAGGAGAAGCAGAAGCATAAGAATCCGAAGAAGCAGAAGGAGAACCTGAAGGAGAAGGAGATGCAGGAGAAGCAGAAGAAGCAGAATCTGGAGAAGCAGAAGGAGAAGCAGAAGGAGAATCAGAAGCAGAAAGAGAATCAAAAGCAGAAGGAGAAGCAGAAGAAACAGAAGAAGTAGAAGCAGTAGCAGTTGTAGCAGAAGCAGAACGAGAAGCAGAAGGAAAAGCAGAAGAACAAGAAGGAGAAGGGAAACAGAAGGACAAGCAGTAGGAGAATAAGAAGGAGAAGCAGAAGAAGGAGAAGCAGAAGCAGAAGAAGATGCAGAAGGAGAAGCAGAAGAAGCAGAAGCAGAAGGAGAAGCAGGAAAAGCAGAAGAAGCAGAAGCAAAAGGAGAAGCAAAAGAAGGAGAAGGAGACGCAGAGGCAGAAGAAGAAGCATAAGGAGAAGCACAAGCAGAAGGAGATGCAGAAGGAGAAGCAGGAGAAGCAGAAGAAGCAGAAGATGAAGGAGAAGCAGAAGTAGGAGAAGGAGAAGGAGGAGAAGCAGAAGCAGAAGGAGAGGCAGAAGCGGAATGAGAACCAGAAAGAGAAGCAGGAGAAGCACAAGAACTAGAAGCAGGAGAAACCAAAAGAGAAGAAGCAGAAGAAGCAGAAGCAGAAGCAGAAGTAGAAGCAGAAGCAGAAGGAGAAGCAGCAGAAGAAGTAGAACCAGAAATTCAGGCAGGAGAAACAGAAGAAGCAGAAGCAGAAGCAGAAGGAGAAGCAAAAAGAGAAGCAGTAGGAGAAGTAGAAGAAGCAGCAGAAGGAGAAGCAGCAGAAGAAGCAGAAAGACAAGCAGGAGAAGCAGAAGCACAAAGAGAAGTAGAAGCAGAAGAAGCAGAAGCAGAAGAAGAAGCAGTAGAAGCACAAGAAGCAGAAGCAGGAGAAGCATAAGCAGAAGATAAAGAAGAAGCATAAGAAGCAGAAGCAGAGGGAGAAACAGAAGAAGGAGAAAGAGCAGGAGAATGTGAAGAAGAAGGAGATGCAGAAGCAGAAAGAGAAGCAGAAACAGAAGGAGAAGAAGAAGGAGAAGTTGGAGAATCAGAACAAGCAGAAGCAGAAGCAGAAAGAGAAGGAGAAGAAGGAGAAGGAGAAGCAGAAGGAGAAGGACAAGCAGGAGAAGCAGAAGAAGCAGAAGCGGGAGGAGCAGAAGAAGAAGAAGAAGAAGAAACAGAAGAAAGAGAAGGAGCAGAAGGAGAAGCAGAAGCAGAAGGAGAAGCAAAAGAGAAGCAGAAGAAGCTGAAGAAGCAGTAGCAGGAGAAGCAGAAGCAGAAGAAACAGAAGAAGCCCAAGAAACAGAAGGAGAACTTGAAGCAGAAGGAGAAGCAGAAGCAGCAGAAGCTGGAAAAGTAGAAGCAGAAGAAACAGAACAAGCAGAAGAAGCAGAAGAAGAACGAGAAGCAGAAGAAGATCAAGGAGAAAGAGAAGGATTAGGAGTAGGAGAAACAGAAGGATAAGCAGAAGCAGAAAGAGAAGGAGAATGAGAAGGAGAAGCAGGAGAAGCAGAAGAAGCAGAAGCAGGAGAAGCAGAAGCAGAATGAAAAGCAGAAGAAGGAGAAATTGAAACAGAAGAAGATGCAGAAGGAGAAGCAGAAGCAGTAGAAGAAGCAGAAGAAGGAGAAGCAGAAGGAGAAGCATAAAGAGAAACAGAAGGAGAAGCAGGAGAAGCAGAAGCAGGAGAAGCAGAATCAGAAGAAATAGAAGAAGGAGAAGAAGCAGAAGCAGAAAGAGAAGCAGCAGAAAGAGAAGCAAAAACAGAAGGAGAAGCAAAAATAGAAGCAGAAGAAGCCGAAGAAGCAAAAGCAGAACCTAAAGCAGAAGGAGAAGCAGGAGAAGCAGAAGAAGCAGAATCTGGAGAAGAAGAAGGAGAACCAGAAGGAGAAGCAGAAGCAGAAAGAGAAGCAAAAGCAGAAGGAGAAGCAGAATGAGACGCAGAAGAAACAGAAGAAGCAGAATCAGTAGCAGAAGAAGCTGAAGATGCAGAACCAGAAAGAGAAGCAGAAGGAATAGCAGAAGAACGAGAAGGAGAAGCAGAAGGAGACGCAGGAAAAGCAGAAGAAACAGAAGCAGACGGAGAAGAAGGAGAAGGAGAAGCCGAAGCAGAAGAAGAAGCAGACGAAAAGCACAAGCAGAAGGAGATGCAGAAGGAGAAGCAGGAGATGCAGAAGAAGCAGAAGCAGAAGGAGAAGAAGAAGGAGAAGAATCAGAATCAGAAGAAGCAGAAGCAGAAATAGAAAGAGAAGCCGACGAAGAGAAGCAGAACGAGAAGCAGGAGAAGCACAAGCGGGAGAAGCAGAAGAAGAAGAAACTGAAGAAGGAGAAGGAGCAGAAGCAGAAGGAGAAGCAGAAAGAGAAGCAGGAAAAGCAGAAGAAGCAGAAGCAGGAGAAGCAGAAGGAGAAGAAACAGGAGAAGGACAAGAAGGAGATGCAGAAACAGAAGGAGAAGCAGAAACAGAAGGAGAATCAGAAAGAGAAAGAGGGGAAGCAGAAGAAACAGAAGCAGGAGAAGCAGAAGCATAAGAATCCGAAGAAGCAGAAGTAGAACCTGAAGCAGAAGGAGAAGCAGGAGAAGCAGAAGAAGCCGAATCTGGAGAAGCAGAATGAGAAGCTGAAGGAGAAGCAGAAGCAGAAGCAGAAAGAGAATCAAAATCAAAACCAGAAGGAGAAGCAGAAGAATCAGAAGAAGCAGAAGCAGTAGCAGTTGCAGCAGAAGCAGAAGGAGAAGCTGAAGGAAAAGTAGAAGAACGAGAAGGAGAAGGAGAAACAGAAGGAGAAGCAGAAGGAGAATCAGAAGGAGAAGCAGGACAAGCAGAAAGAGAAGCAGGTAAAGCAGAAGAAGAAGGAGCAGAAGGAGAATCAGAAGGAGAAGCAGAAGAAGGAGAAGGAGAAGCAGAAGAAGATGCAGAAGGAAAAGCAGAAGAAGCAGAAGCAGAAGGAGAAGCAGAAGAAGCAGAGCGTGAGAAGCAGAAGCAAAAAGAAACAGAAGAAATAGAAGGAGCAGAAGCAGAAGGAGAAGCAGAAAGAGAAGCAGGAGAAGCAGAAGAAGCAGGAGAAGCAGAAGCAGAAGAAACAGGAGAAGCCGAAGAAGCAGCAGCAGAATCTGAAGCAGAAGGAGAAACAGAAGAAGAAGCAGAAGAAACAGTAATAGTAGAATAAGCAGAAGCAGAAGCAGCAGGAGAAGCAGAAGAAGAAGATGGAGAAGGCGAAAGAGGAAGATTAGGAGTAGGAGAAGCAAAAGGATAAGCAGAAGCAGAAAGAGACGCAGAAGGGAAGCAGCAAGAGAAGCAGGAGAAGCAGAAGAAACAGAAGGCGCAGAAGCAGAATGAGAAGCAGAAGGAAAAATTGAAGCAGAAGCAGAAGCAGAAGGATAAACAGAAGCAGAAGGAGAAGCAGAAGAAGGAGAAGGAGAAGCAGAAAGAGAAGCCGAACGAGAAGCAGGAGAAGCAGAAGCAGGAGAAGCAGAAACAGAAGAAACAGAAGAAGGAGAAGAAACAGAAGGAGAAGCAGAAACAGAAGGAAAAGCAGAAAGAGAAGCAGGAGAAGCAGAAGAAACAGCAGCAGGAGAAGCAGAAGCAGAAGAAGCAGAAGCAGAACCTGAAGCAGAAGGAGAAGCAGGAGAAGCAGAATCTGGAGAAGCAGAAGGAGAAGCAGAAGCAGAAAGAGAAGCAAAAGCAGAAGGAGAAGCAGAACTAGAAGCAGAAGAAATAGAAGAAGCAGAGGCAGTAGCAGAAGAAGCAGAAGATGCAGAAGCAGAAGGAGAAGCAGAAGGAAAAGCAGAAGAACGAGAAGGTGAAGGAGAAGGAGAAACAGAAGGAGAAGCAGAAAGAGCAGCAGAAGGAGGAGCAGGAGATGCAGAAACAGGAGAAGCATAAGCAGAACAAACAGGAGAAGGACAAGAAGCAGAAGCAGAAGGAGAAGCAGATACAGAAGGAGAAGCAGAAAGAGAAGGAGGGGAAGCAGAAGAAGCTGAAGCAGGAGAAGCAGAAGCATATGAATCCGAAGAAGCAGAAGGAGAACCTGAAGCAGAAGGAGAAGCAGGAGAAGCAGAAGAAGCAGAATCTGGAGAAGCAGAAGCAGAAGGAGAAGTAGAAGCATAAAGAGAATCAAAAGCAGAAGGAGAAGCAGAAGAAACAGAAGAAGTAGAAGCAGTAGCAGTTGTAGCAGAAGCAGAACGAGAAGCAGAAGGAAAAGCAGAAGAACAAGAAGGAGAAGGGAAACAGAAGGAGAAGCAGTAGGAGAATAAGAAGGAGAAGCAGAAGAAGGAGAAGGAGAAGCAGAAGCAGAAGAAGATGCAGAAGGAGAAGCAGAAGAAGCAGAAGCAGAAGGAGAAGCAGGAAAAGCAGAAGAAGCAGAAGCAAAAGGAGAAGCAAAAGAAGGAGAAGGAGAAGCAGAGGCAGAAGAAGAAGCATAAGGACAAGCACAAGCAGAAGGAGATGCAGAAGGAGAAGCAGGAGGAGCAGAAGAAGCAGAAGATGCAGAAGAAGGAGAAGGAGAAGGAGGAGAAGGAGGAGAAGCAGAAGCAGAAGAAGCGGAATGAAAAGCAGAAAGAGAAGCACGAGAAGCACAAGAAGCAGAAGCAGGAGAAGCCGAAAGAGAAGAAGCAGAAGAAGCAGAATCAGAATCAGAAGTAGAAGCAGAAGCAGAAGGAGAAGCAGCAGAAGAAGTAGAATGAGAAATTCAGGCAGGAGAAACAGAAGAAGCAGAAGCAGAAGGCGAAGCAAAAAGAGAAGGAGAAGTAGAAGAAGCAGCAGAAGGAGAAGCAGCAGAAGAAGCAGAAAAACAAGCAGGAGAAGCAGAAGCACAAAGAGAAGTAGAAGCAGAAGAAGCAGAAGCAGAAGAAGAAGCAGTAGAAGCATAAGAAGCAGAAGCAGGAGAAGCAGAAGCAGAAGATAAAGAAGAAGCATAAGAAGCAGAAGCAGAGGGAGAAACAGAAGGAGAAAGAGCCGCAGAAGGTGAAGCAGAAGGAGATGCAGAAGCAGAAAGCGAAGCAGAAACAGAAGGAGAAGAAGAAGGAGAAGTTGGAGAATCAGAAGAAGCAGAAGCAGAATCAGAAAGAGAAGGAGAAGAAGGAGAAGGAGAAGCAGAAGGAGAAGGACAAGCAGGAGAAGCAGAAGAAGCAGAAGCGGGAGAAGCAGAAGAAGAAGAAACAGAAGAAAGAGAAGGAGCAGAAGGAGAAGCAGAAGCAGAAGAGAAAGAGAAGCAGAAGAAGCAGTAGCAGGAGAAGCAGAAGCAGAAGAAACAGAAGAAGCCCAAGAAGCAGAAGGAGAACCTGAAGCAGAAGGACAAGCAGAAGCAGCAGAAGCTGGAAAAGCAGAAGCAGAAGAAACCGAACAAGGAGAAGAAGCAGAAGCAGAACGAGAAGCAGAAGAAGAAGAAGGAGAAAGAGAAGGATTAGGAGTAGGAGGAGCAGAAGGAGAATCAGAAGCAGAAAGAGAAACAGAAGGAGAAGCAGAAGGAGAAACAGAAGAAGCAGAAGTAGGAGAAGCAAAAGCAGAATGACAAGCACAAGAAGGAGAAATTGAAGGAGAAGGAGAATGAGACGGAGAAGCAGAAGGAGAAGTAGGAGAAGCAGAAGAAGAAGAAGCAGGAGAAGCAGAAGCAGAAGAAACAGAAGAAGGAGAAGAGCAGAAGCAGAAGCAGACGGAGAAGCAGAAGCAAAAGGAGAAGCAGAACAAGCAGAAGCTGAAGCAGAAGAAGAAGAAACAGAAAAAGCAGAAGAAGCAGAAGAAGATGCAGCAGGAAAGCAGAAGAAGAAGAAAAAGGAGAAGGAGAAAGAGAAGGATTAGGAGTAGGAGAAACAGAAGGATAAGCAGAAGCAGAAAGAGAAGGAGAATGAGAAGGAGAAACAGGAGAAGCAGAAGAAGCAGAAACAGGAGAAGCAGAAGCAGAATGAAAAGCAGAAGAAGGAGAAATTGAAACAGAAGAAGATGCAGAAGGAGAAGCAGAAGCAGTAGTAGAAGCAGAAGAAGGAGAAGCAGAAGGAGAAGCATAAAGAGAAACAGAAGGAGAAGCAGGAGAAGCAGAAGCAGGAGAAGCAGAATCAGAAGAAATAGAAGAAGGAGAAGAAGCAGAAGCAGAAAGAGAAGCAGAAACAGAAGGAGAAGCAGAAATAGAAGCAGAAGAAGCCGAAGAAGCAAAAGCAGAACCTAAAGCAGAAGGAGAAGCAGGAGAAGCAGAAGAAGCAGAATCTGGAGACGAAGAAGGAGAACCAGAAGGAGAAGCAGAAGCAGAAAGAGAAGCAAAAGCAGAAGGAGAAGCAGAAGAAACAGAAGAAGCAGAATCAGTAGCAGAAGAAGCTGAAGATGCAGAAGCAGAAAGAGAAGCAGAAGGAATAGCAGAAGAACGAGAAGGAGAAATAGAAGGAGAAGCAGAAGGAGAAGCAGGAAAAGCACAAGAAACAGAAGCAGACGGAGAAGCAGAAGAAGGAGAAGGAGAAGCCAGAGCAGAAGAAGAAGCAGAAGGAAAAGCACAAGCAGAAGGAGATGCAGAAGGAGAAGCAGGAAATGCAGAAGACGCAGAAGCAGAAGGAGAAGAAGAAGGAGAAGAATCAGAATCAGAAGAAGCAGAAATAGAAAGAGAAGCCGACGAAGAGAAGCAGAACGAGAAGCAGGAGAAGCAGAAGAAGCACAAGAATGAGAAGCAGAAGGAGAAGCAGAAGCAGAAGCAGAAAGAGAATCAAAAGCAGAAGTAAAAGCAGAAGAAACAGAAGAAGCAGAAGCAGTAGTCGTTGTAGCAGAAGCAGAAGGAGAAGCAGTAGGAACAGCAGAAGAACGAGAAGGAGAAGGAGAAGCAGAA
This sequence comes from Dipodomys ordii, assembly GCF_000151885.1. Lineage (NCBI taxonomy): Eukaryota > Metazoa > Chordata > Mammalia > Rodentia > Heteromyidae > Dipodomys > Dipodomys ordii. Next base: position 1,007 of record NW_012289794.1, on the reverse strand, counting down.
GGAGAATCAGAAGGAGAAGCAGAAGAAGGAGAAGGAGAAGCAGAAGCAGAAGAAGCAGCAGAAGGAGAAGCAGAAGCAGAAGAAGATGCAGAAGGAGAAGCAGGAGAAGCAGAAGCAGAAGGAGAAGGAGCATAAAGACAAGCACAAGCAGAAGGAGAAGCAGGAGAAGCAGAAGAAGCAGAAGCTGAAGGAGAAGCAGAAGTAGGAGAAGGAGAAGGAGGAGAAGCAGAAGCAGAAGGAGAAGCCGAAGCGGAATGAGAAGCAGAAAGAGAAGCAGGAGAAGCACAAGAAGCAGAAGCAGGAGAAGCCGAAAGAGAAGAAGCAGAAGAAGCAGAAACAGAATCAGAAGTAGAAGCAAAAGCAGAAGGAGAAGGAGCAGAACAAGTAGAACCAGAAATTCAGGCAGGAGAAACAGAAGAAGCAGAAGCAGAAAGAGAAGCAAAAACAGAAGCAGATGGAGAAGTAGAAGAAGCAGCAGAAGGAGAAGCAGCAGAAGAAGCAGAAAAACAAGCAGGAGAAGCAGAAGCCGAAAGAGAAATAGAAGCAGAAGAAGCAGAAGAAGCAGAAGCAGAGGAAGATGCAGTAGAAGCATAAGAAGCAGAAGCAGGAGAAGTAGAAGCAGAAGAACAAGAAGAAGCATAAGAAGCAGAAGCAGAAGCAGAGGGAGAAACAGAAGAAGGAGAAGGAGCAGCAGAAAGTGAAGCAGAAGGAGATGGAGAAGCAGAAAGAGAAGCAGAAACAGAAGGAGAAGAAGAAGGATTAGTTGGAGAATCAGAAGAAGCAGAAGCAGAAAGAGAAGCAGTAGAAGGAGAAGGAGAAGCAGAAGCAGAGGAAAAGAAGGAGAAGCAGAAGAAGCAGAAGCGGGAGAAGCTGAAGAGAAGAAGCAGAAACAGAAGCAGAAGTAGAAGTAGAAGTAGAAGGAAAAAGCAGCAGATATGTAGAATCTAGAAATTCAGCAGGAGAAACAGAAGAAGTAGAAGCAGAAAGAGAAGCAAAAGAGAAGCAGA
>NW_012289793.1:0-2350 GCF_000151885.1 Dipodomys ordii | reverse complement strand
CCCAGAGTCCCCATTACCTCCGTGAGGCGCCCCAGACCCTTGGGACCCCATTGCCCTCAGGAGTCCCCCCAGGCCCTTGGATCCACCATTGCCCCCACGAGGCCCCCCAATCCTTGGGCCCCCAGTGCCCCCAATGCCTCCAGGAGGCCCCCCGACCCCGGGAGACCCCACCGCCCCGCGAGGCCCCCCAGCACTTCCCCAGGGTGCTGCGGCTCCCAGGGCCGCCGGAGGCCGCGCTCGGGCCCGAGGCGGAGCCCAGGCCCCCTCCCCGGCACCGGCGACGAGCCCTCGCCGCGGCCCTGAGCCCCGGCCGGCCCCGAGGCCCTCCCGCGAGCGTCGCCGGTGGAAGCGGCCTACAGGCCGTAAGGCCCTGGGAACGCCCGACGCCAGCCCCGACACCACCCCCGGCCCCCGGCGCCTCTCACCCGGCTGCGGAGACTGCGCGGCGCGGCGGCGGCTCGGCGGCGGGACGCGGGCGCTGCCCATGCAGCCCGCGGCCGCGTTTCCCGGGCCGCGCGGCCCGGGCGGGAAGGCAGCAGCGGCGGCGCGGGCTCTCGGCTGCGGCGAGTGCGGGGCCGGCGGGAGGCGAGCCCGCCCACGGCGCACTTAAGCTCGCGCGGGGCCGCGGCGCTCGCGCGGGCTTCACTGCGAAGGCGTCTGGCCGCGGGCTCGGCGGCGTCGCCTCCCGGGCTGAGGCCCTCGATCCATGGCGCTCCGTCGCGGGCGGCCTCTGGTTCCAGGACCCAGCGGCGGCTGCGGCGGGCGCCGGCCGCATGAGACGCTCCCACCCATTGGCTCTCCGTATCCGCCACGGCCATTGGCCCGCCCCGCCGAGCGGCGGGGGCCAAATACGTCACGGTGGCGGGGAGGAAGTTCGCTGCTGGGGTGAAGGGGCAACGGTGGCTCGGCGGCTTCCGTGACAGGCCTGAGGCGGGACTAGGAGGGCATCCCGGGAACGATTGGCCAAGGTTGTGCGGGAGAGGCCAGGGGGCGGGACTAAGAGGGAAAGAGCAAACGGACTGGCTGCGCTTGTCGAGGAGGGGATGGGTCTTTCGTTTCGATTGGCCATGCGGAGTGCCGGAAGCGACGAAGACATGGTCATGAGACTAGGAGCCGGAAGGCTAGACGTCTGTCGTGAAGCCCCGCGCTCGGATTGCGTCTCGTCGCCTCGCGCCTCAGAGTCCGCTCCGACCTGCGGCCCTTGGCCGGGTCCCGCGCTGCCGGGCGCTCCGCGGTCCGCCCGGACGCCAGGGGGGCGGGCGCCTCGGGCCCCCTCGGTCTCTGCGGAAGGTAGGGGTCCCCGAGACGGGGAGCCTGGCCGGGCGCCCGCGCCGCTCGCGTGGCGGGAGGAAGGTGGAGAGACCGGGCGGGCGCGGGCGCGGGCGCGGGCGCGGGGGAGCGGGGAGAGGAAGAGGAGCCGAGGGAAGGAGCCCCAGCGACGAGCCAGGACAAAGGCTAGAGAACGGCCTTCCTGGCGGGCTCGTGTGTGCTCGAGGCGAGCCGCCGCAGCCCCACTGCAGCTCTTGGGAGGCTAATTGGAACCTGGGTTCTCAGCCTCCTGAGTAACAGAGTACGGGTGTACTACTAAATTTAGTTTTTAATCAGCATTATTCGTCATGCAAGGAGATTTTATTTTGGCATCTCCATACATGTATCCAATGTACAACCCAGCTCACCCATGTATCATTCTTTATTCTCCTCCCTTTTCAAAACCATTCCAACAGGTGTCATTGTATTTTCATACATGCAAGTAAACTACTTAAACATCCTCATTAGCCCTCCCCTTTCCTTCTGATATCTACATTCTAAAAGTAATTTTTCATGGGACTTTTTTTAACTGTGGTTACTGAGGAAGTTTAAGGTGCACAGTGACTCCACTTCTTTTCTAGTGGACAGCCCAGATAGAGAGGGAACGCCAAATACTGTCCTCGTGTGGGGAGAAGCACAGTGACTGGACAGACAGCATTCTTTCAGAAAATACTGAAAGTGACTAATATGTGCCTAGTTCTATCACACAGCTTGTATCAAATACAGGGTAAAGGAGGCAGAGGAGCAGGTTACTGTTTGTAACCTGCATGAGCAGAAATGAAATGTGAGTAAGGAAACGGGGCGTGGAGGTTATTGGGGAAAGAACACTACCAGAGGCACAGAGCAAATACGAGGCACAGAGCTGGGCAGGCAGGGATGCCATAAGCAAAGACCAAACCGAAGCCAGTGATGTTAGGGAAGGTCTGGGTGAGAATCTCTGTCCCAGATTCTGTTAAAGAGTTGGGATACTATAATAATGAGTGTGAAGGTACGCATTGGAGGACTGTGGAAAGATATGACAGTTGACTATTGACTTGTGTCA
>NW_012289792.1:0-14933 GCF_000151885.1 Dipodomys ordii | reverse complement strand
CCCGCTGTGTCCCTGCTGTGTCCCTCTGTGTACCCCGCTGTGTCCACCTTTGTCCCCGCTGTGTCTCGCTGTGTCTCACGCTCTGTCCCACACTGTGTCCCGCAGTGTCCCACCCTGTGTCCCGCTGTGTCCCCCGCTGTGTCCCACTGTGTCCCCCGCTGAGTCCCCGCTTTGTCACCGCTGTGTCCCGCTGTTTCCTCGCTGTGTCCCCTGCTGTCTCCCTCTCTGTCCCCCGCTGTGTCTCATGCTTTGTCCCCGCTGTGTCCCACTGTGTCCCGCTGTGCCCCCACTGTGTCCCGTTGTGTCCACAGTGTGTACCACGCTGTGTAACGCTGTGTGCCCGCTGTATCGACGCTGTGTCCCGCTGTATCCTGGCTGTGTCCCCCGCTGTCTCCAGCTCTGTCCCCCAATGTGTCTCACGCTTTGTACCCGCTGTGTCCCACTGTGTCCCGCTGTGTCCCGCCGTGCCCCCACTGTGTCCCATTGTGTCCACAGCTGTGTACCACGCTGTGTAACGCTGTGTCCCGTGTTGTCCCACTTTGTCCCACGCTGTGTCCCCCGCTGAGTCCCCTCTGTGTCGCCGCTGTGTCCCCCTGTGTCCTCGCTGTGTCCCCCGCTGTATCCGGCTTTGTCTCCCGCTGTGTTCCGCTGTGTCCCGCTGTGTCCCCGCTGTGTCCCCAGCTGTGTCCCGCTGTATCCTTCTGTGTCCTCCCTGTGTCCCCAGCTGTGTACCCCACTGTGTCCCACTGTGTCCCGGCTGTATCGATGCTAGGTCCCGCTGGGTCCCGCTGTGTCATCCCTGTGTCCCCCGCTGTGTCCCGCTGTGTCCCCGGCTGTGTCTCTGCTGTGTCCCCGCTGTATCCCGCTTTGTCCCACTGTGTACAGCTGTGTCCCCCGCTGAGTCCCGCTGTGTCTCATTGTGTCCCAATGTGTCCTCGCTCTGTCCCTCGCTGTGTCGCGCTGTGTCCCCCGCTGTGTCCCACCGTGTCCCCGCAGGGTCACTGCTGTTTCCCGCTGTGTCCCGCTGTGTTCCGTGGTGTCCCTCTTTGTCCCCCGTTGCGTCCCCCACTGAGTCCCCGCTGTGTCACTGCTGTGTCCCACTGTGTCCCCCGCTGTGTCCCTGCTGTGTCCCCGCTCTGTCCCACTGTGTCCCGCTGTGTCCCCCGCTGAGTCCTGCTGTGTCCCCGCTGTGTCCCGCTGTGTTCCCCATGGGTCCCCCGCTGTGTCCCACTGTGTCCCACTGTGTCCCCCACTGTTTCCCCCGCTGTGTCCGGCTGTGTCCCCCGCTGTGTCCCGCTGTGTCCACTGCTGTGTCCCCGCTGTGTCCCGCTTTTTCCCCGGCTGTGTCCCGCTGTGTCCTCACTGTGTCCCCCGCTGTATCCCGCTGTGTCCTCGCTGTGTCCCCAGCTGTGTCCCGCTGTGTCCCCCGCTTTGTCCCGCTGTGTCCCACTGTGTCCCCGCTGTGTCCCTCTGTGTCCCGCTGTGTCCCCGGCGTGCCCGCTGTGTCCCGCTGTGTACCCCGCTGTGTCCAGCTATGTCACCGCTGTGTCCCGCTGTGGCCCATCTCTGTCTCCGCTGTCCCCCGCTGTGTCCCCCACTGTGTGCCACTGTGACCCGCTATGTCCCCCGCTTCATCCCGCTTTGTCCCTCACTGTGTTCCGCTGTTTCCCGTTGTGTCCTCGCTGTGTCCCATGGTGTCTCATTTTGTCCCCGCTGTGTCCCCAGCTGTGTGCCTGCTGTGTCCCCAGCTGTGTACCCCACTGTGTCCCGCTGTGTCCCTGCTGTATCGACGCTGGGTCCCGATGGGTCCCGCTGTGTCCTCCCTTTGTCCCCCGCTGTGTCCCGCTGTGTCCGGCACTGTGTCCCGCTGTGTCTACTGCTGTGTCCCCGCTGTGTCCCGCTGTGTACAGCTGGGTCCCTGCTGTATCCACGCTGGGTCCCACTGGGTCCTGGTCTGTCATCCCTGTGTCCCCCGCTGTGTCCCGCTCTGTCCCCCGCTGTGTCTCTGCTGTGTCCGCGCTGTGTCCCGCTTTGTCCCGCTGTGTACTGCTGTGTCCCCCGCTGAATCCCGCTGTGTCCCAATGTGTCCCAATGTGTCCTCGCTGTGTCCCCTGCTGTGTCCCGCTGTGTCCTCCCTGTGTCCCCCGCTGTGTTACGCTGTGTCACGCTGTGTCCCCCGCTGTGTTCCCCCCTATGTCCCGCTGTGTCCCCGCTGTGTCCCACTGTGTCCTTGCTGTGTCCCATGCTGTGTGCCGCTGTGTCCTCAATGTGTCCTCCGCTGTGTCCCGCTGTGTCCTGCTGTGTCACGCTGTTTCCCCGCTGCATCCCCGCTGTGTCCCTCTGTGTACCCCGCTGTGTCCAGCTTTGTCCCCGCTGTGTCTCGCTGTGTCCCACGCTCTGTCCCCCACTGTGTCCCGCTCAGTCCCCCTCTGTGTCCCGCTGTGTCCCCCGCTGTGCCCCTGCAGTGTCCCCGCTGTGTCCCACTGTGTCCCATTGTGTTCCCCGCTGTGTCCTGCTGTGTCCCCCGTGGTGTCCACCGATGTGTCCTCGCTGTGTCCCCCGCTGTGTCCCGCTATGTCCTCGCTGGGTCCCCCGCTGGGTCCCGCTGTGTCCCCCGCTGTGTCCCGCTGTGTCCTGCTGTGTCCTCGCTGTGTCCCACGCTGTGTTCCGCTGTGTTCCCCGCTGTGTCCCGCTGTGTCCCGCTGTGTCCCCGCTGTGTCCCGCTGTGTCCCCCGCTGTGTCCCGCTGTGTCCCGCTCTATCCCTGCTGTGACCCTCTCTGTCCCCGCTGTATTGACGCTGTGTCCCGGTGTGTCCCGCTGTGTCTGCCCTGTGTTTCCGGCTGTGTCCCGCTGTGTCCCCTCTCTGTCCCCTGCTGTCCCCCGCTGTGTCCCCTGCTGTGTCTCACTGTGTCGCCCGCTTTGTCCCGCTGTGCCCCTACAGTGTCACCGCTGTGTCCACCTCTGTCACACTGTGTCCCGTGTTGTCCCGTTTTGTCCCCCGCTGTGACTTCGCAGTGTTTCCCGCTGTGTCCCGCTGTGTCCTCGCTGGGTCCCCCGCTGTGTTCCGCTGTGTCCCCCGCTGTGTCCCGCTGTGTCCGACTGTGTCCCCGCTGTGTCCCGCTGTGTCCCCGCTGTGTGACCGCTGTGTCCCGCTGTATACCCCGCTGTGTCCATCTGTGTCCTTTTGTGTCACGCTGTTTCCCTGCTGTGTCCGTGCTGTGTCCCTCTGTGTACCCCGCTGTGTCCAGCTTTGTCCCCGCTGTGTCTCGCTGTGTCCCACGCTCTGTCCCACACTGTGTCCCGACGTGTCCCCCGCTGTGTCCCGCAGTGTCCCCCGCTGTGTCCCACTGTGTCCCCCGCTGAGTCCCCGCTGTGTCACCGCTGTGTCCCACTGTTTCCTCGCTGTGTCCCCTGCTGTTTCCCTCTCTGTCCCTCGCTGTGTCTCACGCTTTGTCCCCGCTGTGTCCCACTGTGTCCCGCTGTGCCCCCACTGTGTCCCGTTGTGTCCACAGTGTGTACCACGCTGTGTAACGCTGCCTCCCCGCTGTATCGACGCTGGGTCCCGTTGTGTCCCGCTGTGTCCTCGCTGTGCTCCCCACTGTGTCCCGCTGTGTCCCCCGCTGTGTCCTCGCTGTGTCCCCTGTTGTGTCCCGCTGTGTCCTCACTGGGTAGCCCACTGTGTCCCGCTGTGTCCCCCGCTTTCCCCCGCTGTGTCCCGCTGTGTCCCGCTGTGTCCCCCGCTTTATCTTGCTGTGTCCCGCAGTGTCCCCACTGTGTCCGGCTGTGTAACACTGTGTCCCGTGGTGTCCCACTTTGTCCCACGTTGTGTCCCCAGCTGCGTCCCCTCTGTGTTGCCGCTGTGTCCCCTCTCTGTCCTCTGCTGTCCCCCGCTGTGTCCCCCGTTGTGTCCCCCGCTGTGACCCGCTGTGTCCCGGTGTGTCCCCCGCTGTGTCCCCACTGTGTGCCCCCTGTGTCCCACTGTGTACCCCGCTGTGTCCAGCTGTGGTCCCGCTGTGTCCCGCTGTGACCAGCTGTGTTCCCAGCTGTGTCCCGCTGTGTACCCCTCTGTGTCCCCCTCTGTGTCCCGCTGTGTTCCCCGCTGTGTCCCGCTGTGTCCCGCTGTGTCCCCCGCTGTGTCCCTGCTGTGTCCCCGCTGTGTCCTGCTGTATATTGCTGTGTCCCCCGCTGAGTCCCGCTGTGTCCCCGCTGTGTCCCGCTGTGTTCCCCATGTGTCCCCCGCTGTGTCCCACCGTGTCCCACTGTGTCCCCCACTGTTTCCACCGCTGTGTCCGGCTGTGTCCCCCGCTGTGTGCCGCTGTGTCCCGCTATGTCCCCCGCTTTGTCCTGCTGTGTCCCCGCAGTGTCCCCGCTGTGTCCCGCTGTGTCACACTGTGTCCCGTGGTGTCCCACTTTGTCCCCCGCTGTTTCCCCCGCTGTGTCCTCCGCTGAGTCCCCTCTGTATCGACGCTGTGTCCCGCTGTGTCCCGCTGTGTCCTCGCTGTGTTCCCCGCTGTGTCCCGCTGTGTCCCCTGCTGTGTCCCCCACTGTGTCCTCGCTGTGTCCCCCGCTGTGTCCCGCTGTGTCCCCTGCTGTGTCCCCCACTGTGTCCTCGCTGTGTCCCCCGCTGTGTCCCGCTGTGTCCTCGCTGGGTCCCCCGCTGTGTCCCGCTGTGTCCCCCACTGTGTCCCGCTGTGTCCGACTGTGTCCCGCTCTGTCCCCGCTGTGTCCCGCTGTGTCCCGCTGTGTCCCCGCTTTGTGCCCGCTGTGTCCCGCTGTGCCCCCACTCTGTCCCGTTGTGTCCACAGTGTGTACCACGCTATGTAACGCTGCCTCCCCGCTGTATCGACGCTGTGTCCCGTTGTGTCCCGCTGTGTCCTCGCTGTGTTCCCCACTGTGTCCCGCTGTGTCCCCCGCTGTGTCCCCCGCTGTGTCCTCGCTGTGTCCCCTGTTGTGTCCCGCTGTGTCCTCACTGGGTAGCCCACTGTGTCCCGCTGTGTCCCTCGCTGTCCTCCGCTCTGGCCCACTGTGTCCCGATGTGTCCCCCGCTTTATCTTGCTGTGTCCCGCAGTGTCCCCGCTGTGTCCCGCTGTGTAACACTGTGTCCCGTGGTGTCCCACTTTGTCCCACGTTGTGTCCCCAGCTGCGTCCCATCTGTGTCGCCGCTGTGTCCCCTCTCTGTCCTCTGCTGTCCCCCGCTGTGTCCCCCGCTGTGTCCCCCGCTGTGACCCGCTGTGTCCCGCTGTGTCCCCCGCTGTGTCCCCACTGTGTGCCCCCTGTGTCCCAGTGTGTACCCCGCTGTGTCCAGCTGTGTTCCCGCTGTGTCCCGCTGTGACCCGCTGTGTTCCCAGCTGTGTCCCGCTGTGTACCCCTCTGTGTCCCCCTCTGTGTCCCGCTGTGTTCCCCGCTGTGTCCCGCTGTGTCCCGCTGTGTCCCTCGCTGTGTCCCAGCTGTGTCCCCGCTGTGTCCTGCTGTATACTGCTGTGTCCCCCGCTGAGTCCCGCTGTGTCCCAGCTGTGTCCCGCTGTGTTCCCCATGTGTCCCCCGCTGTGTCCCACCGTGTCCCACTGTGTCCCCCACTGTTTCCCCCGCTGTGTCCGGCTGTGTCCCCCGCTGTGTGCCGCTGTGTCCCGCTATGTCCCCCGCTTTGTCCTGCTGTGTCCCCGCAGTGTCCCCGCTGTGTCCCGCTGTGTCACACTGTGTCCCGTGGTGTCCCACTTTTTCCCCCGCTGTTTCCCCTGCTGTGTCCTCCGCTGAGTCCCCTCTGTATCGACGCTGTGTCCCGCTGTGTCCTCGCTGTGTTCCCCGCTGTGTCCCGCTGTGTCCCCTGCTGTGTCCCCCGCTGTGTCCCCCGCTGTGCCCCCCGCTGTGTCCCGCTGTGTCCTCGCTGGGTCCCCCGCTGTGTCCCACTGTGTCCCCCACTGTGTCCCGCTGTGTCCGACTGTGTCCCGCTCTGTCCCCGCTGTGTCCCGCTGTGTCCCGCTGTGTCCCCGCTGTGTGCCCGCTGTGTCCCGCTGTGTACCCCGCTGTGTCCAGCTGTGTCACCGAGGTGTCCCGCTGTGGCCCTACTCTGTCTCCGCTCTGTCCCCCGCTTTGTTCCGTTGTGTCCCGCTGTGTCCCCTGCTTTGTCCTACTGTGTCCCCACAGTGTCCCGCTGTGTCCCGCTGTGTCTCACTATGTCCCGTGGTGTCCCTCTTTGTCCCCCGCTGTGTCCCCCACTGAGTCCCCTCTGTGTGGCCGCTGTGTCCTGCTGTGTGCTCGCTGTGTGCCCCGCTGTCTCCCGCTTTGTCCCCCGCTGAGTTCTGGTGTGTCCCGCTGTGTCCTCGCTGTGTCCCCCGCTGTGTCCTGTTGTGTCCCCTGCTGTGTACCTCGCTGTGTCCCGCTGTGTCCCCGCTGTATCGAGGCTGGGTCCCGCTGGGTCCCGCTGTGTCCTCCCTGTGTCCCCCGCTGAGTCCCGCTGTGTCCCAATGTGTCCTCGCTCTGTCCCCCGCTGTGTAACTCTGTGTCCTTCCTGTGTCCCACGCTGTGTCCCGCTGTGTCCCCGCTGTGTCCCTCGCTATGCCCTGCTTTGTCCCCCGCTGTGTCCCGCTCTGTCCTTGCTGTGTCCCCCACTGTGTGCCGCTGTGTCCTCGCTATTTCCCCGCTGTGTCCCTGCTGTGTCCCTCTGTGTACCCCGCTGTGTCCAGCTTTGTACCCGCTGTGTCTCGCTGTGTCCCACGCTCTGTCCCAGACTGTGTCCCGCAGTGTCCCCCGCTGTGTCCCACTGTGTCCCCCGCTGTGTCCCGCTGTGTCCCCCGCTGAGTCCCCGTTGTGTCACCGCTGTGTCCCGCTGTGTCCTCGCTGTGTCCCCTGCTTTCTCCCTCTCTGTCCCCCGCTGTGTCTCACGCTTTGTCCCTGCTGTGTCCCACTGTGTTCCGCTGTGTCCGGCTGTGCCCCCACTGTGTCCCGTTGTGTCCACAGCTGTGTACCACGCTGTGTAACGCTGTGTCCCCGCTGTATCGACGCTGTGTCCCACTGTGTCCCTGCTGTGTCCCCCGCTGTGTCCCGCTGTGTCCCGCTGTGTCCTCCGCTGTGACCTGCTGTGTCACGCTGTGTCCCCGCTGTGTCCCTGCTGTGTCCCGCTGTGTCCCCTGATGTGTCCCGCTGGGTCCCTCTGTGTCCCCTGCTGTGTCCCGCTGTGTCCCCGCTGGTTCACCGCTGTTTCACGCTGTGTCCTGCTGTGTTCCGTGGTGTCCCGATTTGTCCCCCGCTGTGTCCCTCTGTGTCCACTGCTGGGTCCCCGCTGTGTCCCGCTGTGTCTCGCTGTGTCCCGCTGTGTCCTCGCTCTGTCCCATGCTGTGTTAAGCTGTGTCCTCCCTGTGTCCCCCGCTGTGTCCCGCTGTATCCCCCGCTGTGCCCCGCAGTGTCCCGCTGTGTCCCGCTGGGTCCCCCGCTGTGTACCGCTGTGTCCCCCGCTGTGCCCCGCAGTGTCCCGCTCTGTCCCGCTCTGTCCCCCACTGTGTCCCCCGCTGAGTCCTCTATGGGTCGCCGCTGTGTCCCGCTGTGTCCTCGCTGTGTCCCCTGCTGTCTCCCGCTTTGTCCCACGCTGTGTCCCGCTGTGTCCTCGCTGTGTCCCCCGCTGTGTCCCGCTATGTTCCCGCAGTGTCCCCGCTGTGTCCTGCTATGTCCCACTGTGTCCCGTGGTGTCCCAGTTTGTCCTTCGCTGTGTCCCCAGGTGAGTCCCCGTTGTGTCCCGCTGTGTCCCCCACTGGGTCCCGCTGTGTCCCCGCAGGGTCACCGCTGTTTCCCGCTGTTACCCGCTGTGTTCCGTGTTGTCCCGCTTTGACCCCCCTGGGCCTCCGCTGAGTCCCAGCTGTGTCCCCCGCTTTGTACTGCTGTGTCCCCGCAGTGTCCCCGCTGTGTCCCGCTGTGTCACACTGTCCCGTGGTGTCCTGCTTTGTCCCCCGCTATGTCCCCCACTGAGTCCCCTCTGTGTCACAACTGTGTCCTGCTGTGTCCTCGCTGTGTCCCCCGCTGTCTCCCGCTGTGTCCCCCGCTGTATCCCGCACCCCACTGTACCGCTGTGTCCTCGCTGTGTCCCCCACTGTGTCCAGCTGTGTCTTCCGTGTATCCCAAGCTGTGTCCCGCTGTGTCCCTCTGTGTACCCCGCTGTGTCCCGCTATGTTCCCGCAGTGTCCTCGCTGTGTCCCGCTGTGTCCCGCTTGTCCTCGCTGTGTCCCCCGCTGTGTCCCTTTGTGTCCCCAGCTGTGTACCGCGCTGTGTCCTGCTGTGTCCCCACTGTATCGACGCTGTGTCCTGCTGGGTCCCGCTGTGTCCTCGCTGTGTTCCTCGTTGTGTCCCGCTGTGTCCCCCGCTGTGTCCCCGCTGTGTCCCTGATGTGTCCCTGCTGTGTCGCCGCTGTGCCCCGCTGTGTCCTGCTGTGTTTTCGCTGTGTCCCACGCTGTGTTCCACTGTGTCCCCCGCTGTGTCCCGCTGTGTCCCGCTGGGTCCCCGCTGTGTCCCGCTGTGTCCCCCGCTGTGTCCCGCTGTGTCCCGCTGTGTCCCTGCTGTGACCCTCTCTGTCCCCGCTGTATTGTCGCTGTGTCCCGGTGTGTCCCGCTGTGTCTGCGCTGTGTTTCCGGCTGTGTCCCGCTGTGTACCCCTCTGTGTCCCCTGCTGTGTCCCGCTGTGTCCCCTCTTTGTCCCCTGCTGTCCGCCGCTGTGTCCACCGCTGTGTCTCACTGTGTCGCCCGCTTTGTCCCGCTGTGCCCCTGCAGTGTCCCCGCTGTGTCCCACTGTGTCACACTGTGTCCCGTGTTGTCCCGCTTTGACCCCCGCTGTGACCTCGTAGTGTTTCCCGCTGTGTCCCGCTGTGTCCTCGCTGTGTTCCCCGCTGTGTCCCGCTGTGTCCCCCGTTGTGTCCACCACTGTGTCCTCGCTGTGTCCCCCTCTGTGTCCTGCTATGTCCTCGCTGGGTCCCCCGCTGTGTCCTGCTGTGTCCCCCGCTGTGTCCCGCTGTGTCCGATTGTGTCCCGCTCTGTCCCCGCTGTGTCCCGCTGTGTCCTGCTGTGTCCTCGCTGTGTCCCACGCTGTGTCCCGCTGTGTCCCGCTGTGTCCCTGCTGTGACCCTCTCTGTCCCCGCTGTATTGAGGCTGTGTCCCGGTGTGTCCCGCTGTGTCCGCGCTGTTTTTCCGGCTGTGTCCCGCTGTGTACCACTCTGTGTCCCCTGCTGTGTCCCCTCTCTGTCCCCTGCTGGCCCCCGCTGTGTCCCCTGCTGTGTCTCGCTGTGTCGCCCGCTTTGTCTCGCTGTGCCCCTGCAATGTCCCCGCTGTGTCCCACTCTGTCACACTGTGTCCCGTGTTGTCCCGCTTTGTCCCCCGCTGTGACCTCGCAGTGTTTCCCGCTGTGTCCCGCTGTGTCCTCGCTGTGTTCCCCGCTGTGTCCCGCTGTGTCCACCGTTGTGTCCACCGCTGTGTCCTCGCTGTGTCCCCCGCTGTGCCCCCCTGTGTCCTCGCTGGGTCCCCCGCTGTGTCCCGCTGTGTCCCCCGCTGTGTCCCGCTGTGTCTGACTGTGTCACGCTTTGTCCCCGCTGTGTCCCGCTGTGTCCCTCTGTGTCCCCGCTGTGTGTCCGCTGTGTCCCGCTGTGTACCCCGCTGTGTCCAGCTGTGTCCTTTTGTGTCACGCTGTTTCCCCGCTGTGTCCGTGCTGTGTCCCTCTGTGTACCCCGCTGTGTCCAGCTTTTTCCCTGCTGTGTCTCGCTGTGTCCCACGCTCTGTCCCACACTGTGTCCCGCAGTGTCCCGCGCTGTGTTCCGCTGTGTCCCCCACTGTGTCCCACTGTGTCCCCCGCTGAGTCCCCGCTTTGTCACCGCTGTGTCCCGCTGTTTCCTCGCTGTGTCCCCTGCTGTCTCCCTCTCTGTCCCTCGCTGTGTCTCACGCTTTGTCCCCGCTGTGTCCCACTGTGTCCCGCTGTGTCCGGCTGTGCCCCCACTGTGTCCCGTTGTGTCCACAGTGTGTACCACGCTGTGTAACGCTGTGTGCCCGCTGTATCGACGCTGTGTCCCGCTGTATCCTGGCTGTGTCCCCCGCTGTCTCCAGCTCTGTCCCCCGCTGTGTCCCACTGTGTCCCATTGTGTCCCGCTGTGTCCCGCTGTGCCCCCACTGTGTCCCGTTGTGTCCACAGCTGTGTACCACGCTGTGTAACGCTGTGTGCCCGCTCTATCGACGCTGTGTCCCGCTGTGTCCTGCTGTGTCCTCGCTGGGTCTCCCGCTGGGTCCCGCTGGGTCCCCCGCTGTGTCCCGCTATTTCCCGCTGTGTCCTCGCTGTGTCCCCCGCTGTGTCCCGTTGTGTTCCTAGCTGTGTACCCCGTCGTGTCCTGCTCTATCGACTCTGTGTCCCACTGGGTCCCGCTGTTTCCTTCCTGTGTTCCCCGCTGTGTCTCGCTGTGTCCCCGCTGTATCGACGCTGTGTCCTGCTGTGTCTGCTGTTTCCCGCTCTGTCCTCGCTGTGTCCCCAGCTGTGTCCCGTTGTGTCCCCAGCTGTGTCCCCCGCTATGTCCCGCTGTGTGTACTGCTGTGTCCACGCTGTGTCACGCTGTGTCTCGCTGTGTCCCGCTGTGTCCTCTCTGTGTCCCCTGCTATGTTCCGCTGTGTCCTCGCTGTGTCCCCTGCTGTGTCCCGCTGTGTCCCCATTGTGTCCCCCGCTGTGTCGCGCTGTGTCCCGCTGTGTCCCCCACTGTGTCCTTCTGTGTCCCCCGCTGTGTCACCAATGTGTCCCGCTGTGACCTCGCTGTGTCCCGCTGTGTCTCGCTGTGCCCCCACTCTGTCCCGTTGTGTCCACAGCTGGGTACCACGCTGTGTAACACTGTGTCCCCGCTGTATGGACGCTGTGTCCTGTTGTGTCCCGCTGTGTCCTTGCTGTGTTCCCCGCTGTGTCCCGCTGTGTCCCCAGCTGTGTCACCTGCTGTGTCCCGCTGTGTCCTCGCTGGGTCCCCCGCTGTGTGCCGCTGTGCCCCCTGCTGTGTTCGGCTGTGTCCCGCTATGTCTCGCTCGGTCCCTGCTGTGTCCCGCTGTGTCCCCGCTGTGTGCCCGGCTATGTCCTGCTGTGTACTCCATTGTGTCCAGATGTGTCACACCTGTGTCTTGCTTTGGCCCCTCTCTGTCTCCGCTGTCCCCCGCGGTGTCCCCCGCTGTGTCCCGCTGTGTCCCGCTGTGTCCCCCGCTTTGTCCCGCTGAGTCCCCTCTGTGTCGCCGCTGTGTCCCGCTGTGTCCTCGCTGTGTCCCCCGATGTCTGTCGCTTTGTCCCCGCTGTGTCCTTAGCTGTGTCCCGCTGTGTCCCACTGTGTACCCCGCTGTGTCCCACTATGTTCCCGCAGTGTCCCCACTGTGTACCGCTGTGTCCCATTGGGTACTCTCTGTGTCCCCCGCAGTGTCCCGTTGTGTCCCCAGCTATGCACCCTGCTGTGTCCCGCTGTGTCCCCGCTGTAACGACGCTGGGTCCCGCTGGGTCGCGCTATGTCCTCCATGTGTTCCCCGCTGTGTCCCGTTGTGTCCCCAGTTGTGTACCTTGCTGTGTCCCGCTGTGTCCCCGCTGTATCGACGCTGGGTCCCGCTGTGTCCTCCCTGTGTCCCCCGCTCTGTCCCGCTGTGTCCCACTGTGTCCGCCACTGTGTCCCACGCTGTGTTCCGCTGGGTCCTCGCTGTGTCCCGCTCTATCCCGCTGTGTCCTCGCTCTGTCCCCCGGTGTGTCCCGCTGTGTCCCCGCTGTGTCCCAAGCTGTGTCCTGCTGTGTACCCCACTGTGCCCCCCTCTGTGTCCCGCTGTGTCCCCCGCTGTGTCCCGCTGTGTCCCCCGCTGTGTCCCTGCTGTGTCCCTGCTGTGTCCTGCTGTATACTGCTGTGTCCCCCGCTGAGTCCCGCTGTGTCCCCGCTGTGTCCCACTGTGTTCCCCATGTGTCCCCCGCTGTGTCCCACCGTGTCCCACTGTGTCCCCCACTGTTTCCCCCGCTGTGTCCGGCTGTGTCCCCTGGCTGTGTCCCGCTGTGTCCTCACTGTGTCCCCCGCTTTGTCCTGCTGTGTCCCCGCAGTGTCCCCGCTGTGTCCCGCTGTGTCACACTGTGTCCCGTGGTGTCCCACTTTGTCCCCCGCTGTTTCCCCCGCTGTGTCCTCCGCTGAGTCCCCTCTGTATCTACGCTGTGTCCCGCTGTGTCCTCGCTGTGTTCCCCGCTGTGTCCCGCTGTGTCCCCTGCTGTGTCCCCCGCTGTGTCCTCGCTGTGTCCCCTGCTGTGTCCCTCTGTGTCCTCGCTGGGTCCCCCGCTGTGTCCCGCTGTGTCCCCCGCTGTGTCCCGCTGTGTCCGACTGTGTCCCCGCTGTGTCCCGCTGTGTCCCCGCTGTGTGCCCGCTGTGTCCCGCTGTGTACCCCGCTGTGTCCAGCTGTGTCCTTTTGTGTCACGCTGTTTCCCCGCTGTGTCCCTGCTGTGTCCCTCTGTGTACCCCGCTGTGTCCAGCTTTGTCCCCGCTGTGTCTCGCTGTGTCCCAAGCTCTGTCCCACACTGTGTCCCGAAGTGTCCCCCGCTGTGTCCCGCAGTGTTCCCCGCTGTGTCCCACTGTGTCCCCCGCTGAGTCCCCGCTGTGTCACCGCTGTGTCCCGCTATTTCCTCGCTGTGTCCCCTGCTGTTTCACTCTCTGTCCCTCGCTGTGTCTCACGCTTTGTCCCCGCTGTGTCCCACTGTGTCCCGCTGTGTCCCGCTGTGCCCCCACTGTGTCCCGTTGTGTCCACAGTGTGTACCACGCTGTGTAACGCTGCCTCCCCGCTGTATCGACGCTGTGTCCCGTTGTGTCCCGCTGTGTCCTCGCTGTGTCCCCTGTTGTGTCCCGCTGTGTCCTCACTGGGTAGCCCACTGTGTCCCGCTGTGTCCCCCGCTGTCCCCCGCTGTGGCCCGCTGTGTCCCGCTGTGTAACACTGTGTCCCGTGGTGTCCCACTTTGTCCCACGCGGTGTCCCCAGCTGCGTCCCCCACTGTGTCCCGCTGTGTCCCGCTGTGTCCCCCGCTGTGTCCCCACTGTGTGCCCCCTGTGTCCCACTGTGTACCCTGCTGTGTCCAGCTGTGTTCCCGCTGTGTCCAGCGGTTTCCCCCTGTGTCCCCCTGTGTCACCTCTCTGTCCTCTGCTGTCCCCCCTGTGTCCCCCGCTGTGTCCCGCTGTGTCCTGCTGTGTCACACTGTGTCCCGTGTTGTCCCGCTTTGTCCCCCGCTGTGACCTCGTTGTGTTTCCCGCTGTGTCCCGCTGTGTACCACTCTGTGACCCCGCTGTGTACCGCTCTATACCCCGCTGTGTCCCGCTATGTTCCCGCAGTGTACCCGCTGTGTCCCGCTGTGTCCTCGCTGTGTCCACTGCTGTGTCCCGTTGTGTCCCCAGCTGTGTACCCTGCTGTGTCCCGCTGTGTCTCCGCTGTATCGACGCTGTGTCCTGCTGGGTCCCGCTGTGTCCTCGCTGTGTTCGCCGTTGTGTCCCGCTGTGTACCCCGCTGTGTCCCCCTCTGTGTCCCTGCTGTATCCCTGCTGTGTCCCCACTGTGTCACGCTGTGTCCCGCTTTGTCCCCGCTGTGTCCCACGCTGTGTTCCGCTGTGTCCCCCGCTGTGTTCCGCTGTGTCCCTGCTGTGACCCGCTCTGTCCCCGCTGTATTGACGCTGTGTCCCGGTGTGTCCTGCTGTGTCCGCGCTGTGTTCCCGGCTGTGTCCCATTGTGTACCCCTCTGTGTCCCCCGCTGTGTCCCGCAGTATCCCCGGCTGTGACCCGCTGTGTCCCGCTGTGTCCCCCGCTGTGTCCCCACTGTGTCCCCCGCTGTGTCCCGCTGTGTCCCGCTATGTCGCCCGCTTTCTCCCGCTGTGCCCCTGCAATGTCTCCGCTGTGTCCCACTGTGTCACACTGTGTCCCGTGTTGTCCTGCTTTGGCCCCCGCTGTGACCTCGCTGTGTTTCTCTCTGTGTCCCGCTGTGTACCCTTCTGTGTCCCCCGCTGTGTCCCACTGTGTACCCCGCTGTGTCCAGCTGTGTCCTCGCTGTGTCCCCCGCTGTGTCCCGTTGTGTCCCCGCTGTGTCCACTGCTGTGTCACGCTGTGTACCCCGCTGTGTCCCGCTATGTTCCCGCAGTGTCCCCGCTGTGTCCCGCTGTGTCCCGCTGTTTCCCACTGTGTCCCGTCGTGTCCCAGTTTGTCCCCCGCTGTGTCCCCCGGTGAGTCCCCGCTGTGTCCCGCTGTGTCCACCACGGTTCAGGCTGTGTCTTCTGCTGTGTCCCCGCTGTGTCCCGCTGTGTCCCGCTGTGTCCTCGCTGTGTCCCACGCTGTGTTCCGCTGGGTTCTCGCTGTGTCCCGCGATGTGTCCCGTTGTGTCCCCAGCTGTGTCCCCGCTCTGTGCTGCTGTGTTCCCGCTGTATCAACGCTGTGTCCCACTTTGTCCCGCTGTGTCTTCGCTGTGTTCCCAGCTGTGTCCCGCTGTGTACCCCTCTGTGTCCCCCTCTGTGTCCCGCTCTGTTCCCCATTGTGTCCCGCTGTGTCCCGCTGTGTCCCCCGCTGTGTCCCTGCTGTGTCCCCGCTGTGTCCTGCTGTATACTGCTGTGTCCCCCGCTGAGTCCCGCTGTGTCCCCGCTGTGTCCCGCTGTGTCCCCCATGTGTCCCCCGCTGTGTCCCATTGTGTCCCGCTGTGTCCCCCACTGTTTCCCCCGCTGTGTACGGCTGTGTCGCCCGCTGTGTCCCCCTTTGTCCACTGCTGTGTCCCTGCTATGTCCCGCTTTTTCCCCGGCTGTGTCCCACTGTGTCCTCACTGTGTCCCCCGCTGTGTCCCACTGTGTCCTCGCTGTGTCCCCAGCTGTGTCCCTCTGTGTCCCCCGCTTTGTCCCGCTGTGTCCCACTGTGTCTCCTCTGTGTCCCGCTGTGTCCCGCTGTGTCCCCGGTGTGCCCGCTG
>NW_012289791.1:0-14934 GCF_000151885.1 Dipodomys ordii | reverse complement strand
CAGAAGGAGAAGCAGGAGAAGCAGAAGAATCAGAATCTGGAGTTATTCAGAATGAGAAGCAGAAGGAAAAGCAGAAGCAGAAAGAGAATCAAAAGCAGAAGGAGAAGCAGAAGAAACAGAAGAAGTAGAAGCAGTAGCAGTTGTAGCAGAAGCAGTAGGAAAAGCAGAAGGAAAAGCAGAAGAACAAGAAGGAGAAGGAGAAACAGAAGGAGAAGCAGACGGAGAAGCAGAAAGAGAAGTAGGTAAAGCAGAAGAAGAAGAAGCAGAAGGAGAATCAGAAGGAGAAGCAGAAGAAGGAGAAGGAGAAGCAGAAGCAGAAGAAGATGCAGAAGGAGAAGCAGAAGAAGCAGAAGCAGAAGGAGAAGCAGGAAATGCAGAAAAACAGAAGCAAAAGGTGAAGCAAAAGAAGGAGAAGGAGAAGCAGAGGCAGAAGAAGAAGCATAAGGACAAGCACAAGCAGAAGGAGATGCAGAAGGAGAAGCAGGAGAAGCAGAAGAAACAGAAGCTGAAAGAGAAGCAGAAGTAGGAGAAGGAGAAGGAGGAGAAGCAGAAGCAGAAGGAGAAGCAGAAGCAGAATGAGAATCAGAAAGAGAAGCAGTAGGAGGTCAAGAAGGGAGAAGCCGAAAGAGAAGAAGCAGAAACAGAAGCAGAAGGAGAAGCAGAAGCAGAAGGAGAAGCAGCAGAAGAAGTAGAACCAGAAATTCAGGCAGCAGAAACAGAAGAAGCAGAAGCAGAAGGAGAAGCAAAAAGAGAAGCAGAAGGAGAAGTAGAAAAAGCAGCAGAAGAACTAGAAAAACAAGCAGGAGAAGCAGAAGCAGAAAGAGAAGTAGAAGCAGAAGAAGCAGAAGAAGAAGCAGTAGAAGCATAAGAAGCAGAAGCAGGAGAAGCAGAACCAGAAGAAAAGGAAGAAGCATAAGAAGCAGAAGCAGAGGGAGAAACAGAAGAAGGAGAAGGAGCAGCAGAAGGTGAAGCAGAAGGAGATGCAGAAGCAGAAAGAGAAGCAGAAATAGAAGACGAAGAAGGAGAAGTTGGAGAATCAGAAGAAGCAGAAAGAGAAGCAGAAGAAGGAGAAGGAGAAGCAGAAGGAGAAGGACAAGCAGGAGAAGCAGAAGAAGCAGAAGCGGGAGAAGCAGAAGAAGAAGAAGAAGAAACAGAAGAAGGAGAAGGAGCAGAAGGAGAAGCAGAAGCAGAAGGAGAAGCAGAAAGAGAAGCAGAAGAAGCAGAAGAAGCAGTAGCAGGTGAAGCAGAAGCAGAAGAAACAGAAGAAGCCGAAGAATCAGAAGGAGAACCTGAAGCGGAAGGACAAGCAGAAGCAGCAGAAGCTGGAAAAGCAGAAGCAGAAGAAACCGAACAAGCAGAAGAAGCAGAAGCAGAACGAGAAGCAGAAGAAGAAGGAGAAAGAGAAGGATTAGGAGTAGGAGGAGCAGAAGCAGAATAAGAAGCAGAAAGAGAAGCAGAAGGAGAAGCAGAAGGAGAAACAGAAGAAGCAGAAGCAGGAGAAGCAGAAGCAGAAGCAGTATGAGAAGCACAAGAAGGAGAAATTGAAGGAGAAGGAGAATGAGACGGAGAAGCAGAAGGAGAAGTAGGAGAAGCAGAAGAAGAAGAAGCAGGAGAAGCAGAAACAGAAGAAACAGAAGGAGAAGAGCAGAAGCAGAAGGAGAAGCAGAAGGAGAAGCAGAAGGAGAAGCAGAAGCTGAAGCAGAAGAAGAAGAAACCGAAAAAGCAGAAGAAGGAGAAAAAGAAGCAGCAGGAGAAGCAGAAGAAGAAGAAGGAGAAGGAGAAAGAGAAGGATTAGGAGTAGGAGAAACAGAAGGATAAGCAGAAGCAGAAAGAGAAGGAGAAATAGAAGCAGGAGAAGCAGAAGAAGCAGAAGCAGGAGAAGCAGAAGCAGAATGAAAAGCAGAAGAAGGAGAAATTGAAACAGAAGAAGATGCAGAAGGAGAAGCAGAAGCAGAAGCAGAAGTAGAAGCAGAAGAAGGAGAAGCAGAAGGAGAAGCATAAGGAGAAACAGAAGGAGAAGGAGAAGAACAGAAGCAGGAGAAGCAGAATCAAAAGAAATAGAAGGATAAAAAGCAGAAGCAGAAAGAGAAGCAGAAACAGAAGGAGAAGCAGAAATAGAAGCTGAAGAAGCAGAAGCAGAACCTGAAGCAGATGGAGAAGCAGAAGAAGCAGAATCTGGAGAAGAAGGAGAAGCAGAAGGAGAAGCAGAAGCAGAAAGAGAAGAAAAAGCAGAAGTAGAAGCAGAAAGAGAAGCAGAAGAAACAGAAGAAGCAGAAACAGAAGCAGTAGCAGAAGAAGATGAAGATGCAGAAGCAGATAGAGAAGCAGCAGGAATAGCAGAATAACGAGAAGGAGAAACAGAAGGAGAAGAAGAATGAGAAGCAGAAGGAGAAGCAGAAAAAACAGAAGAAGCAGAAACAGACGGAGAAGCAGAAGAAGGAGAAGCAGAAGCAGAAGAAAAAGCAGAAGGAAAAGCACAAGCAGAAGGAGATGCAGAAGGAGTAGCAGGAGAAGCAGAAGAAGCAGAAGGAGTAGAAGAAGGAGAAGAAGCAGAATCAGAAGAAGCAGAAGGAGAAGTAGAAAGAGAAGCCGACGAAGAGAAGCAGAACGAGAAGCAGGAGAAGCAGAAGAAGCAGAGCGTGAGAAGCAGAAGCAAAAGAAACAGAAGAAATAGAAGGAGCAGAAGCAAAAGGAGAAGCAGAAGCAGAAGGAGAAGCAGAAAGAGAAGCAGGAGAAGCAGAAGAAGCAGGAAAAGCAGAAGCATAAGAAACAGGAGAAGCCGAAGAAGCAGCAGCAGAATCTGAAGCAGAAGGAGAAACAGAAGAAGCACAATCTGAAGCAGAAGCAGAAGAAACAGAAATAGTAGAATAAGCAGAAGCAGCAGGAGAAGCAGAAGAAGAAGATGGAGAAGGCGAAAGAGGAAGATTAGGAGTAGGAGAAACAAAAGGATAAGCAGAAGCAGAAAGAGACGCAGAGGAGAAGCAGCAAGAGAAGAAGGAGAAGCAGAAGAAACAGAAGGCACAGAAGCAGAATGAGAAGCAGAAGGAGAAATTGAAGCAGAAACAGAAGGAGAAACAGAAGCAGAAGGAGAAGCAGAAGAAGGAGAAGGAGAAGGAGAAGCAGAAAGAGAAGCCGAAAGAGAAGCAGGAGAAGCAGAAGCAGGAGAAGCAGAAACAGAAGAAACAGAAAAAGGAGAAGAAACAGAAGGAGAAGCAGAAACAGAAGGAAAAGCAGAAAGAGAAGCAGGAGAAGCAGAAGAAGCAGCAGCAGGAGAAGCAGAAGCAGGAGGAGCTGAAAAAGCAGAAGCAGAACCTGAAGCAGAAGGAAAAGCAGGAGAAGCAGAATCTGGAGAAGCAGGAGAAGCAGAAGCAGAAAGAGAAGCAAAAACAGAAGGAGAAGCAGAAGGAGAAGCAGAAGAAACAGAAGAAGCAGAGGCAGTAGCAGAAGAAGCAGAAGATGCAGAAGGAGAAGCAGAAGGAAAAGCAGAAGAACGAGAAGGTGAAGGAGAAGGAGAAACAGAAGGAGAAGCAGAAAGAGAAGCAGAAGAAGGAGCAGGAGAAGGAAAAGCAGCAGGAGAAGCAGAAAGAGCAGCAGAAGGAGGAGCAGGAGATGCAGAAACAGGAGAAGCATAAGCAGAACAAACAGGAGAAGGACAAGAAGCAGAAGCAGAAGGAGAAGCAGATACAGAAGGAGAAGCAGAAAGAGAAGGAGGGGAAGCAGAAGAAGCTGAAGCAGGAGAAGCAGAAGCATAAGAATCCGAAGAAGCAGAAGGAGAACCTGAAGCAGAAGGAGAAGCAGGAGAAGCAGAAGAAGCAGAATCTGGAGAAGCAGAAGGAGAAGCAGAAGCAGAAAGAGAATCAAAAGCAGAAGGAGAAGCAGAAGAAACAGAAGAAGTAGAAGCAGTAGCAATTGTAGCAGAAGCAGAACGAGAAGCAGAAGGAAAAGCAGAAGAACAAGAAGGAGAAGGGAAACAGAAGGAGAAGCAGTAGGAGAATAAGAAGGAGAAGCAGAAGAAGGATAAGGAGAAGCAGAAGCAGAAGAAGATGCAGAAGGAGAAGCAGAAGAAGCAGAAGCAGAAGGAGAAGCAGGAAAAGCAGAAGAAGCAGAAGCAAAAGGAGAAGCAAAAGAAGGAGAAGGAGAAGCAGAGGCAGAAGAAGAAGCATAAGGACAAGCACAAGCAGAAGGAGATGCAGAAGCAGAAGCAGGAGAAGCAGAAGAAGCAGAAGCTGAAGGAGAAGCAGAAGTAGGAGAAGGAGAAGGAGGAGAAGCAGAAGCAGAAGGAGAAGCAGAAGCGGAATGAGAAGCAGAAAGAGAAGCAGGAGAAGCACAAGAAGCAGAAGCAGGAGAAGCCGAAAAAAAGAAGCAGAAGAAGCAGAATCGGAAGCAGAAGTAGAAGCAGAAGCAGAAGGAGAAGCAGCAGAAGAAGTAGAACCAGAAATTCAGGCAGGAGAAACAGAAGAAGCAGAAGCAGAAGCAGAAGGCGAAGCAAAAAGAGAAGGAGAAGGAGAAGGAGAAGAAGCAGCAGAAGGAGAAGCAGCAGAAGAAGCAGAAAAACAAGCAGGAGAAGCAGAAGCAGAAAGAGAAGTAGAAGCAGAAGAAACAGAAGCAGAAGAAGAAGCAGTAGAAGCACAAGAAGCAGAAGCAGGAGAAGCAGAAGCAGAAGATAAAGAAGAAGCATAAGAAGCAGAAGCAGAGGGAGAAACAAAAGAAGGAGAAAGAGCAGAAGAAGGTGAAGCAGAAGGAGATGCAGAAGCAGAAAGAGAAGCAGAAACAGAGGGAGAAGAAGAAGGAGAAGTTGGAGAATAAGAAGAAGCAGAAACAGAAAGAGAAGGAGAAGAAGGAGAAGGAGAAGCAGAAGGAGAAGGACAAGCAGGAGAAGCAGAAGAAGCAGAAGCGGGAGGATCAGAAGAAGAAGAAGAAGAAGAAGAAACAGAAGAAAGAGGAGCAGAAGGAGAAGCAGAAGCAGAAGGAGAAGCAAAAGAGAAGCAGAAGAAGCAGAAGAAGCAGTAGCAGGAGAAGCAGAAGCAGAAGAAACAGAAGAAGCCCAAGAAGCAGAAGGAGAACCTGAAGCAGAAGGAGAAGCAGAAGCAGCAGAAGCTGGAAAAGTAGAAGCAGAAGAAACAGAACAAGCAGAAGAAGCAGAAGAAGAACGAGAAGCAGAAGAAGAACAAGGAGAAAGAGAAGGATTAGGAGTAGGAGAAACAGAAGGATAAGCAGAAGCAGAAAGAGAAGGAGAAGGAGAAGCAGAAGAAGCAGAAGCAGGAGAAGCAGAAGCAGAATGAAAAGCAGAAGAAGGAGAAATTGAAACAGAAGAAGATGCAGAAGAAGAAGCAGAAGCAGTAGTAGAAGCAGAAGAAGGAGAAGCAGAAGGAGAAGCATAAAGAGAAACAGAAGGAGAAGCAGGAGAAGCAGAAGCAGCAGAAGCAGAATCAGAAGAAATAGAAGAAGGAGAAGAAGCAGAAGCAGAAAGAGAAGCAGAAACAGAAGGAGAAGCAGAAATAGAAGCAGAAGCCGAAGAAGCAAAAGCAGAACCTAAAGCAGAAGGAGAAACAGGAGAAGCAGAAGAAACAGAATCTGGAGAAGAAGAAGGAGAACCAGAAGGAGAAGCAGAAGCAGAAAGAGAAGCAAAAGCAGAAGGAGAAGCAGAAAGAGAAGCAGAAGAAACAGAAGAAGCAGAATCAGTAGCAGAAGAAGCTGAAGATGCAGAACCAGAAAGAGAAGCAGAAGGAATAGCAGAAGAACGAGAAGGAGAAACAGAAGGAGAAGCAGAAAGAGACGCAGGAAAAGCAGAAGAAACAGAAGCAGACGGAGAAGCAGAAGAAGGAGAAGGAGAAGCCAGAGCAGAAGAAGAAGCAGAAGGAAAAGCACAAGCAGAAGGAGATGCAGAAGGAGAAGCAGGAGATGAAGAAGAAGCAGAAGCAGAAGGAGAAGAAGAAGGAAAAGAATCAGAATCAGAAGAAGCAGAAATAGAAAGAGAAGCCGACGAAGAGAAGCAGAACGAAAAGCACGTGAAGCAGGAGAAGCGCAAGCGGGAGAAGCAGAAGAAGAAGAAACAGAAGAAGGAGAAGGAGCAGAAGCAGAAGGAGAAGCAGAAAGAGAAGCAGGAAAAGCAGAAGAAGCAGAAGCAGGAGAAGCAGAAGGAGAAGAAACAGGAGAAGGACAAGAAGCAGAAGCAGAAGCAGAAGGAGAAGCAGAAACAGAAGGAGAAGCGGAAAGATAAAGAGGGGAAGCAGAAGAAGCAGAAGCAGGAGAAGCAGAAGCATAAGAATCCGAAGAAGCAGAAGCAGAACCTGAAGCAGAAGGAGAAGCAGGAGAAGCAGAAGAAGCCGAATCTGGAGAAGCAGAATGAGAAGCTGAAGTAGAAGCAGAAGCAGAAGCAGAAAGAGAATCAAAAGCAGAAGGAGAAGCAGAAGAAACAGAAGAAGCAGAAGCAGTAGCAGTTGCAGCAGAAGCAGAAGGAGAAGCAGAAGGAAAGCAGAAGAAAGAGAAGGAGAAGGAGAAACAGAAGGAGAAGCAGAAGGAGAATCAGAAGGAGAAGCAGAAGAAGCAGAAGGAGAAGCAGAAGGAGAAACAGAAGCAGAAGAAACAGCAGAAAGAGAAGCAGAAGCAGAAGAAGATGCAGAAGGAGAAGCAGGAGAAGCAGAAGCAGAAGGAGAAGTAGAAGAAGGAGAAGGAGAAGGAAGAGCCGCAGAAGCAATAGGAGAAGCAGAAAGAGAAGCAGAAGCAGAATGAGAAGCAGAAAGAGAAGCAGTAGAAGCAGAAGAAGCAGGAAAAGCAGAAGCAGAAGAAAGAGAAGAAGAAGAAGACGAAGAAGAAGAAGAAGCATAAGGAGAAGCATAAGGAGAAGCATAAGGAGAAGTATAAGGAGAAGCAGTAGAAGCAGAAGAAGCAGAAGCAGGAGAAGCAGAATGAGAAGAAAAAGAATAAGCAAAAGAAGCAGAAGCACAAGCAGTGGGAGAAGCAGAAGAAGGAGAAGGAGAAGGAGCAGCAGAAGGAGAAGCAGAAGCAAAAAGAGAAGCAGAAACAGAAGGAGAACAAGAAGGAGAAGCAGGAGAATCAGAAGAAGCAGAAAGAGAAGGAGAAGAAGGAGAAGCAGAAGTAGAATCAGAAAAAAACAGAAGAAAAAGAAGAAGAAGAAGAAGAAGAAGAAGAAGAAGAAGAAGAAGAAGAAGAAGAAGAAACAGAAGCAAAAGAAACAGAAGAAGGAGAAGAGCAGAAGCAGAAGCAGAAGGAGAAGCAGAAGCAGAAGGAGAAGCAGAAAGAGAAGCAGGAGAACCAGAAGAAGCAGGAGAAGCAGAACCAGAAGAAACAGGAGAAGCCGAAGAAGCAGAAGCAGAATCTGAAGCAGAAGGAGAAACAGAAGAAGCACAATCTGAAGCAGAAGCAGAAGAAACAGAAATAGTAGAATAAGCAGAAGCAGAAGCACCAGGACAAGCAGAAGAACAAGAAGGAGAAGGCGAAAGAGAAGGATTAGGAGTAGGAGAAGCAAAAGGATAAGCTGAAGCAGAAAGAGACGCAGAAGGAAAAGCAGCATGAGAAGTAGGAGAAGCAGGAGAAGCAGAAGCAAGAGAAGCAGAAGAAACAGAAGACGCAGAAGCAGAATGAGAAGCAGAAGGAGAAATTGAAGCAGAAGGAGAAGCAGAAGCAGAAGGAGAAGCAGAAGAAGGAGAAGTATAAGCAGAAAGAGAAGCAGAACGAGAAGCAGGAGAAGCAGAAGCAGGAGAAGCAGAAGCATAAGAACCCGAATTAGCAAAAGGAGAACCTCAGGCAGAAGGAGAAGCAGGAGAAGCAGAAGAAGCAGAATCTGGAGAAGCAGAAGGAGAAGCAGAAGCAGAAAGAGAATCAAAATCAGAAGGAGAAGCAGAAGAAACAGAAGAAGTAGAAGCAGTAGTAGTTGTAGCAGAAGCAGAACGAGAAGCAGAAGGAAAAGCAGGAGAACAAGAAGGAGAAGGAGAAACAGAAGGAGAAGCAGACGGAGAAGCAGAAAGAGAAGCAGGTAAAGCAGAAGAAGAAGAAGCAGAAGGAGAATCAGAAGGAGAACCAGAAGAAGGAGAAGGAGAAGCAGAAGCAGAAGAAGATGCAGAAGGAAAAGCAGAAGAAGCAGAAGCAGAAGGAGAAGCAGGAAAAGCAGAAGAAGCAGAAGCAAAAGTAGAAGCAAAAGAAGGAGAAGTAGAAGCAGAGGCAGAAGAAGAAGCATAAGGACAAGCACAAGCAGAAGGAGATGCAGAAGGAGAAGCAGAAGAAGCAGAAGATGAAGGAGAAGCAGAAGTAGGAGAAGGAGAAGGAGGAGAAGCAGAAGCAGAAGGAGAAGCAGAAGCGGAATGAGAAGCAGAAAGAGAAGCAGGAGAAGCACAAGAAGCAGAAGCAGGAGAAGCCGAAAGAGAAGAAGCAGAATCAGAATCAGAAGTAGAAGCAGAAGCAGAAGGAGAAGCAGCAGAAGAAGTAGAATCAGAAATTCAGGCAGGAGAAACAGAAGAAGCAGAAGCAGAAGCAGAAGGCGAAGCAAAAAGAGAAGGAGAAGGAGAAGGAGAAGAAGCAGCAGAAGGAGAAGCAGGAGAAGAAGCAGAAAAACAAGCAGGAGAAACAAAGAGAAGTAGAAGCAGAAGAAGAAGAAGAAGAAGAAGAAGAAGAAGAAGAAGAAGAAGAAGAAGAAGCAGTAGAAGCATAAGAAGCAGAAGTAGGAGAAGCAGAAGCAGAAGATAAAGAAGAATCATAAGAAGCAGAAGCAGAGGGAGAAAGAGAAGAAGGAGAAAGAGCACCAGAAGGTGAAGCAGAAGGAGATGCAGAAGCAGAAAGCGAAGCAGAAACAGAAGGAGAAGAAGAAGGAGAAGTTGGAGAATCAGAAGAAGCAGAAGCAGAAAGAGAAGGAGAAGAAGGTGGGGGAGAAGCAGAAGGATAAGGACAAGCAGAAGAAGCAGAAGCGGGAGAAGCAGAAGAAGAAGAAACAGAAGAAAGAGAAGGAGCAGAAGGAGAAGCAGAAGGAGAAGCAGAAAGAGAAGCAGAAGAAGCAGTAGCAGGAGAAGCAGAAGCAGAAGAAACAAAAGAAGCCCAAGAAGCAGAAGGAGAACCTGAAGCAGAAGGACAAGCAGAAGCAGCAGAAGCTGGAAAAGCAGAAGCAGAAGAAACAGAACAAGGAGAAGAAGCAGAAGCAGAACGAGAAGCAGAAGAAGAAGAAGGAGAAAGAGAAGGATTAGGAGTAGGAAGAGCAGAAGGAGAATCAGAAGCAGAAAGAGAAGCAGAAGGAGAAGCAGAAGGAGAAACAGAAGAAGCAGAAGTAGGAGAAGCAGAAGCAGAATGAGAAGCACAAGAAGGAGAAATTGAAGGAGAAGGAGAAGGAGACGGAGAAGCAGAAGGAGAAGTAGGAGAAGCAGAAGAAGAAGCAGGAGATACAGAAGCAGAAGAAACAGAAGAAGGAGAAGAGCAGAAGCAGAAGCAGACGGAGAAGCAGAAGCAAAAGGAGAAGCAGAATAAGCTGAAACAGAAGAAGAAGAAACAGAAAAAGCAGAAGAAGCAGAAGAAGAAGCAGCAGGAGAAGCAGAAGAGGAAGAAGGAGAAGGAGAAAGAGAAGGATTAGGAGTAGGAGAAACAGAAGGATAAGCAGAAGCAGAAAGAGAAGGAGATTGAGAAGGAGAAGCAGGAGCAGTAGTAGAAGCAGAACAAGGAGAAGCAGAAGGAGAAGCATAAAGAGAAACAGAAGGAGAAGCAGGAGAAGCAGAAGCAGGAGAAGCAGAATCAGAAGAAATAGAAGAAGGAGAAGAAGCAGAAGCAGAAAGAGAAGCAGAAACAGAAGGAGAAGCAGAAATAGAAGCAGAAGAAGCCGAAGAAGCAAAAGCAGAACCTAAAGCAGAAGGAGAAGCAGGAGAAGCAGAAGAAGAAGAATCTGGAGAAGCATAAGGAGAACCAGAAGGAGAAGCAAAAGCAGAAAGAGAAGCAAAAGCAGAAGGAGAAGCAGAAGGAGAAGCAGAAGAAACAGAAGAAGCAGAATCAGTAGCAGAAGAAGCTGAAGATGCAGAACCAGAAAGAGAAGCAGAAGGAATAGCAGAAGAACGAGAAGGAGAAATAGAAGGAAAAGCAGAAGGAGAAGCAGAAGCAGAAGAAACAGAAGAAGGAGAAGAGCAGAAGCAGAAGCAGACGGAGAAGCAGAAGCAGACGGAGAAGCAGAAGAAGCAGAAGCTGAAGCAGAAGAAGAAGAAACAGAAAAAGCAGAAGAAGCAGAAGAAGAAGCAGCACGAGAAGCAGAAGAAGAAGAAGGAGAAAGAGAAGGATTGGAGTAGGAGAAACAGAAGGATAAGCAGAAGCAGAAAGAGAAGGAGAATGAGAAGGAGAAGCAGGAGAAGCAGAAGAAGCAGAAGCAGGAGAAGCAGAAGCAGAATGAAAAGCAGAAGAAGGAGAAATTGAAACAGAAGAAGATGCAGAAGGAGAAGCAGAATCAGTAGTAGAAGCAGAAGAAGGAGAAGCAGAAGGAGAAGCATAAAGAGAAACAGAAGGAGAAGCAGGAGAAGCAGAAGCAGGAGAAGCAGAATCAGAAGAAATAGAAGAAGGAGAAGAAGCAGAAGCAGAAAGAGAAGCAGAAACAGAAGGAGAAGCAGAAATAGAAGCAGAAGAAGCCGAAGAAGCAAAAGCAGAACCTAAAGCAGAAGGAGAAGCAGGAGAAGCAGAAGAAGCAGAACCTGGAGAAGAAGAAGGAGAACCAGAAGGAGAAGCAGAAGCAGAAAGAGAAGCAAAAGCAGAAGGAGAAGCAGAAGAAATAGAAGAACAGAATCAGTAGCAGAAGAAGCTGAAGATGCAGAAGCAGAAAGAGAAGCAGAAGGAATAGCAGAAGAACGAGAAGGAGAAATAGAAGGAAAATCAGAAGGAGAAGCAGGAAAAGCGGAAGAAACAGAAGCAGACGGAGAAGCAGAAGAAGGAGAAGGAGAAGCCGGAGCAGAAGAAGAAGCAGAAGGAAAAGCACAAGCAGAAGGAAATGCAGAAAGAGAAGCAGGAAATGCAGAAGACGCAGAAGCAGAAGGAGAAGAAGAAGGAGAAGAATCAGAATCAGAAGAAGCAGAAGCAGAAATAGAAAGAGAAGCCGACGAAGAGAAGCAGAACGAGAAGCAGGAGAAGCAGAAGAAGCACAAGCGGGAGAAGCAGAAGAAGAAGAAACAGAAGAAGGAGAAGGAGCAGAACCAGAAGGAGAAGCAGAAGGAGAAGCAGAAAGAGAAGCAGGAAAAGCAGAAGAAGCAGAAGCAGGAGAAGCAGAAGGAGAAGAAACAGGAGAAGGACAAGAAGCAGAAAGAGAAGCAGTAGAAGCAGAAGAAGCAGGAAAAGCAGAAGCAGAAGAAAGAGAAGAAGAAGAAGACGAAGAAGAAGAAGAAGAAGAAGAAGAAGAAGAAGAAGAAGAAGAAGAAGAAGAAGAAGAAGAAGAAGAAGAAGAAGAAGAAGAAGGAGAAGCATAAGGAGAAGTATAAGGAGAAGCAGTAGAAGCAGAAGCAAGAGAAGATGAAGCAGAAGAAAAAGAATAAGCAAAAGAAGCAGAAGCAGAAGCAGTGAGAGAAGCAGAAGAAGGAGAAGGAGAAGGAAGAGCAGAAGGAGAAGCAGAAGCAGAAAGAGAAGGAGAAACAGAAGGAGAACAAGAAGGAGAAGCAGGAGAATCAGAAGAAGCAGAAGTAGAAGCAGAAAGAGGAGAAGAAGGAGAAGCAGAAGTAGAATCAGAAGAAACAGAAGAAGAAGCATAAGAAAGAGAAGCAAAAGAAACAGAAGCAAAAGAAACAGAAGAAGGAGAAGAGCAGAAGCAGAAGGAGAAGCAGAAATAGAAGCAGGAGAAGCAGAAGAAGCAGGAGAAGCAGAAGCAGAAGAAACAGGAGAAACCGAAGAAGCAGAAGCAGAATCTGAAGCAGAAGGAGAAACAGAAGAAGCACAATCTGAAGCAGAAGCAGAAGAAACAGAAATAGTAGAATAAGCAGAAGCAGAAGCAGCAGGAGAAGCAGAAGAAGAAGACGGAGAAGGCGAGAGAGAAGGATTAGGAGTAGGAGAAGCAAAAGGATAAGCAGAAGCAGAAAGAGACGCAGAAGGAGAAGCAGCACGAGAAGTAGGAGAAGCAGGAGAAGCAGAAGCAGGAGAAGCAGAAGAAACAGAAGACGCAGAAGCAGAATGAGAAGCAGAAGGAGAAATTGAAGCAGAAGGAGAAGCAAAAGCAGAAGGAGAAGCAGAAGAAGGAGAAGCAGAAGAAACAGAAGAAGCAGAGGCAGTAGCAGAAGCAGAAGATGCAGAAGCAGAACGAGAAGCACAAGGAAAAGCAGAAGAACGAGAAGGAGAAGGAGAAACAGATGAGAGCAGAAGAGAAGCAGAGATGGAGAAGGAGACGGAAAGCAGCAGGAGAGCAGAAGAGCAGAAGAGGAGAAGGAGACGGAAAAGCAGCAGGAGAAGCAGAAAGAGTTTGCAGAAGGAGAAGCATGAGATACAGAAACAGGAGAAGCAGAAGTAGAAGAATCAGGAGAAGGACAAGAAGCAGAAGCAGAAGGAGAAGCAGAAACAGAAGGAGAAGCAGAAAGAGAAGGAGGGGAAGCAGAAGAAGCAGCAGGAGGAGAAGCAGAAGCATGAGAATCCGAAGAAGCAGAAGCAGAACCTGAAGCAGAAGGAGAAGCAGGAGAAGCAGAAGAAGCAGAATCTGGAAAAGCATAATGACAAGCTGAAGGAGAAGCAGAAGCAGAAAGAGAATCAAAAGCAGAAGGAGAGGCAGAAGAAACAGAAGACGTAGAAGCAGTAGCAGTTGTAGCTGAAGCAGAAGGAGAAGCCGAAGGAAAAGCAGAAGAACGAGAAGGAGAAGGAGAAACAGAAGGAGAAGCAGAAGGAGAAGCAGAAAGAGAAGCAGGTAAAGCAGAAGAAGAAGAAGCAGAAGGAGAATCAGAAGGAGAAGCAGAAGGAGAAGGAGAAGCAGAAGCAGAAGAAGATGCAGAAGGATAAGCAGGAGAAGCAGAAGAAGCAGAAGCAGAAGGAGAAGCAGGAAAAGCAGAAGAAGCAGAAGGAAAAGAAGGAGAAGGAGAAGCAGAAGAAGAAGAAGGAGCATAAGGACAAGCACAAGCAGAAGGAGATGTAGAAGGAGAAGCAGGAGAAACAGAAGAAGCAGAAGCTGAAGGAGAAGCAGAAGTAGGAGAAGGAGAAGGAGGAGAAGCAATAGCAGAAGGAGAAGCAGAAGCGGAATGAGAAGCAGAAAGAAAAGCAGGAGAAGCACAAGAAGCAGAAGCAGGAGAAGCCGAAAGAGAAGAAGCAGAAGAAGCAGAAACAGAAGCAGAAGTAGAAGCAGAAGCAGAAGGAGAATCAGCAGAACAAGTAGAACCAGAAATTCAGGCAGGAGAAACAGAAGAAGCAGAAGCAGAAAGAGAAGCAAAAAGAGAAGCAGAAGGAGAAGTAGAAGAAGCAGCAGAAGGAGAAGCAGCAGAAGAAGCAGAAAAACAAGCAGGAGAAGCAGAAGCAGAAAGAGAAGTAGAAGCAGAAGAAGCAGAAGCAGAAGAAGAAGCAGAAGAAGCATAAGAAGCAGAAGCAGGAGAAGCAGAAGCAGAAGAAAAAGAAGAAGCATAAGAAGCAGAAGCAGAGGGAGAAACAGAAGAAGAAGGAGCAGCAGAAGGTGAAGCAGAAGGAGATGCAGAAACAGAAAGAGAAGCAGAAACAGAAGGAGAAGAAGAAGGATTAGTTGGAGAATCAGAAGAAGCAGAAGCAGATAGAGAAGCAGAAGAAGGAGAAGGAGAAGCAGAAACAGAGGAAAGGAAGGAGAAGCAGAAGCAGAAGCGGGAGAAGCAGAAGAAGAAGAAGAAACAAAAGAAGGAGAAGGAGCAGAAGGAGAAGCAGAAGCAAAAGGAGAAGCAGAAAGAGAAGCAGAAGAAGCAGTAGCAGGAGAAGCAGAAGCAGAAGAAACAGAAGAATCCGAAGAAGCAGAAGCAGGACCTGAAGCAGAAGAAACAGAACAAGCAGAAGAAGCAGAAGCAGAAGCAGAACGAGAAGCAGAAGAAGAAGAAGGAGAAGGAGAAAGAGAAGGATTAGGAGTAGGAAGAGCAGAAGGAAAATCAGAAGCAGAACGAGAAGCAGAAGGAGCAGGAGAAGGAGAAGCAGAAGGAGAATCAGAACAAGGAGAAATAGAAGCAGAAGAAGCAGCAGAAGGAGAAGCAGAAGCAGAAGATGATGCAGAAGGAGAAGCAGGAGAAGCAGAAGAAGCAAAAGCAGAAGGAGAAGCAGAAGTAGGAGAAGGAGAAGGAGAAGGAAGAGCAGCAGAAGCAATAGGAGAAGCAGAAGGAGAAGAAGAAGCAGAATTAGAAGCAGAAAGAGAAGCTGTAGAAGCAGAAGAAGCAGGAAAAGCAGAAGCAGACGAAAGAGAAGAAGAAGAAGAAGAAGAAGAAGAAGAAGAAGAAGAAGAAGAAGAAGAAGAAGAAGAAGAAGAAGAAGAAGAAGAAGGAGAAGCATAAGGAAAAGCATAAGGAGAAGCAGTAGAAGCAGAACAAGCAGAAGCAGGAGAAGCAGAAGATAAAGAATAAGCAAAAGAAGCAGAAGCAGAAGCAGTGGGGGAAGCAGAAGAAGGAGAAGGAGAAGGAGCAGCAAAAGGAGAAGCAGAAGCAGAAATAGAATCAGAAACAGAAGGAGAACAAGAAGGAGAAGCAGGAGAATCAGAAGAAGCAGAAGTAGAAGCAGAAAGAGGAGAAGAAGGAGAAGCAGAAGTAGAATCAGAAGAAACAGAAGAAGAAGAAGTAGAAGAAACAGAAGCAAAAGAAAAAGAAGAAGGAGAAGAGCAGAAGCAGAAGCAAAAGGAGAAGCAGAAGCGAAGGAGAAGCGAAAGAGAAGCTGGAGAAGCGAAGAAGCGGAGAAGCGAAGCGAAGAAACGGAGAAGCCGAAGAAGCGAAGCGAAACTGAATCAGAAGGAGAAACAGAAGAAGAACAATTGAAGCAGAAGCAGAAGAAACAGATGAT
>NW_012289790.1:0-2352 GCF_000151885.1 Dipodomys ordii | reverse complement strand
CAGCCGGGGACACAGCAGGAAACAGCGGGGGACACAGAGAGGTACACAGCGGGACACAGCGAGGAAAAAATCGAGGCCACAGCAGACCACAGCGTGGGACACAGCGAGGACACAGCGGGACACGGTGGGACACAGCGGCGACAAAGCAGTAGACACAGCGGGACACACTGGCGGACACGGCGGGACATAGCTGGGGACACAGGGAGGACACAGCGGGACCCAGTGGGACCCAGCATCGATACAGCGGGGACACAGCGGGACACAGCGAGGTACACAGCTGGGGACACAAGGGGACACAGCGGGGGACACAGCAAGCACACAGCGGGACACAGCGGGACACTGCGGAAACATAGCGGGACACAGCGGGGGACACAGCGGAACACAGCGGGACACTGCGGGAACATAGCGGGACACAGCGGGGTACACAGCGGGACACAGCGGGACACAGCTGGGGACATAGCGGGGACACAGCGGGACACAGCGGGGGAAACAGCGAGGACATAGCGTGACACAGCGGGGACACAGCAGGGGACAAAGCGGGAGACAGCGGGGGACACAGCGAGGACACAGCAGGACACAGCGGCCACAAAGAGGGGACTCAGCGGTGGACACAGCGGGGGACAAAGAGGGACACCACGGGACACAGTGTGACACAGTGGGACACAGCGGGACACTGCGGGGACACAGCAGGACAAAGCGGGGGACACAGCGGGACACAGCGGGCACACAGCGGGGACACAGAGGGACACAGCGGGACACAGCGGGGACAGAGCGGGACACAGTCGGACACAGCGGGACACAGTGGGGGACACAGCGGGAGACAAAGACGGACACCACGGAAAACAGCGGGACACAGCAGGAAACAGCAGTGACACTGCGGGGACACAGTGGGACACAGCGGGGGACACAGCGGGACACAGAGGGGGACAGAGCGGGACACAGTGGGGGACACAGCCGGACACAGCAGGGGAAACAGTGGGGGACACAGCGGGACACAACGTGACACAGCGAGGACACAGCGGGAGAGAGCGGGACACTGCAGGGCACAGCAGGGGACACAGCGGGACACAGCGGGGGACAAAGAGAGGGCACAGCGGAACACAGAGTGGGACACAGTGAGGACACAGCGGGACACAGCTGGACACAGCGGGACACAGCCGGGTCCCAGCAGTGGACACAGCGGGACACAGCGGGGGACACAGCAGGACACAGAGGCGGACACATGGAGGACTCAGCGGGACAAAGCGGGGACACAGCGGCGACTCACCAGGGGACACAGCGGGGGACAAAGCGGGACACCACAGAACACAGTGGGAAACAGCGGGACACAGCGGGAAAACTGCGGGGACACAGGGGGACAATGCGTGGGACACATAGGGACACAGCGGGGGTCACAGTGGGGGACACAGCGGGGAACACAGCGAGGACACAGTGGGACCCAGCGGTACACAGCGTCGATACAGCGGGGACACAGCGTTACAAAGCGTGGTACACAGCTGCGAACACAACGGGACACAGTGGGGGCACAGCGAGACACAGCGGGACAAAGCGAGGACACAGCGGGACACAGCGCTGACACTGCGGGGGACACAGCGGGGGACACAGCCGGACACAGCGGGACACAGCGGGGGACACAGCGAGGACACATTGGGACACAACGGGGACACAGCGGGACTCAGCGGGGGACACAGCAGTACACAGCGGGACACAGCGGGACCCAGCGGGGACCCAGCAGTGGACACAGCGGGACACAGCGGGGGACAAAGCGGGACACCACAGAACACAGCAGGACACAGCGTGAAACAGCGGTGAACCTGCGGGGACACAGCGGGACACAGCGGGGGACACAGCGGGACACAGCGGGACACAGCGGGGGACACAGCCGGACACAGCAGGGACACAGCGGGGACACAGCGGGACCCAGCAAGACACAGCGGGGTACACAGCAGGACACAGCGGGACACAGCAAGGAACACAGCAGGGACACAGTGGGACACAGTAGGACACAGCGTGGGACAAAGCAGGAGACAGCGGAGGACACAGCGAGGACACAGCTGGACACAGCGGGGACACAGAGGGGACTCAGCAGGGGACATAGAGGGGAAAAAGCGGGACACCACGGGACACAGTAGGACACAGCGGGACACAGCGGGGACACTGCGGGACACAGCCGGGGGACACAGCGGTGGACAGCGGGGGAAAGAGAAGGGACACAGCGGGACACCGCGGGGACACAGCTGGACACAGAAGGGTACACAGCGGGGCACAGCGGACACACAACGGGGACAGAGCTGGACACAGAGGGACACAGATGGGACAGAGCGGGACACAGCGGGACACAGCGGGACACAG
>NW_012289789.1:0-12593 GCF_000151885.1 Dipodomys ordii | reverse complement strand
GCGGGGACACAGAGGGGACTCAGCAGAGGACATAGAGGGGAAAAATGCTGGGACACCACGGGACACAGTAGGACACAGCGGGACACAGCGGGGACACTGCGGGACACAGCCGGGGGACACAGCGGTGGACAGCGGGGGACAGAGAAGGGACACAGCGGGACACAGAGGGGACACAGCTGGACACAGAAGGGTACACAGCGGGGCACAGCGGACACACAACGGGGACAGAGCTGGACACAGAGGGACACAGAGGGGACAGAGCGTGACACAGCAGGACACAGCAGGACACAACAGGGGACTCAGCAGGACACAGCGGGGGACACAGGGAGGACAAAGCTGGACACTGAGGGAGACAGAGCAAGGACACAGCCGGACACAGCGAAACACAGCGTGACACAGTGGGGACACAGCAGGGGACACAGCGGGACACAGCGGGGGACAAAGAGGGACACAGCGGGGTACACAGCAGGGACAAAGCGGGACACAGCGGGGGACACAGTGAGGACAAAGCGGGACACAGCGGTGACAAGCGGGCACAGCTGGGGACACTGCGGGACACAGCGGGACACAGCGGGGACACAGCAAGGACACAGTGAGGGACACAGCGGGACACAGCCGAACACAGCCGGGGACACAGCGGGACACAGCGAGAGACACAGCGGGGGACACAGCGGGACACAGCGGGGAACAAAGAGAGGACACAGCGGGACCCAGCGGGACACAACGTCGATAGACCGGGGACACAGCGGGACACAGCGGTGACACAACGGGACTCAGCAGGGGACACTGCGGGACAGAGAGGGACCCAGCGGGAACACAGCAAGGACACAGCGGGGGACACAGCGGGACACCGTGGGACACAGCGGGGGACACAGTGGGGGACACAGCAGGACACAGTGGGGAACACAGAGAGAGACACAGCAGGACCCAGCGGGACACAGCATCGATACAGCAGAGACACAGTGGGACACAGCGGGGTACACAGCTGTTGACACAACGGGACACAGTGGGGGACACAGCGGGACACAGCGGGGCACAGCAGGGACAAAACGGGAGACACAGTGGGGAACAGAGCAGGACACAGCGGGGGACACAGAGAGGACACAGTGGGGACACAGCGAGACTCAGCCGGGGACACAGCGGGGGACAAAGTGGGACACCCCGGGACACAGTGGGACACAGCGGGACACAACGTGGTCACTGCGGGACACAGTGGGATACAAAGCGGGACACAGCGGGACACAGCGAGGACGCAGCGGGACACAGCGGGACACAGCAGTACACGGCGGGGGACACAGCGGGACACAGAGGGGGACATATCGAGGACACAGCGGGACACAGCGGGACACAGCGGGGGACACAGCGAGGACACAGTGGGGGACACAGTGGGGGAAACAGCTGGACACAGCGGGGAACACAGCGAGGACACAGCGGGACACAGCGGGGGACACAGGGAGGACACAGCGGGACACAGCGGGGGACACAGCGAGGACACAGTGGGACACAGCGGCGACACAGAGTGTACTCAGCAGGGGACACATTGTGGGACAAAGTGGGACACCATGGGACACAGTGTTACACAGCGGGACACAGCGGCGACACTGCGGGACACAGCAGGACAAAGCGGGGGCCACAGCGGGCCACAGCGGTCACAGCGGGGCACACAGCGGGGGACAGTGGAGACAGAGAGTGGCCACAGCGAGACACAGCGGTGACACAGCTGGATACAGCGGGGTACACAGCGGGACACAGCGGGCACACAGCGGGGACACAGCGGGACACAGCGGGACACAGCAGGGACACAATGGGACACAGTGGGACAAAGCGGGAGACACAGCGGGACACAGCAGGCACACAGCGGGGACACAGAGGGACACAGCGGGGACAGAGTGGGACACAGCCGGACACAGCGCGACACAGCGGGGGACACAGCGGGACACAGTGGTGGACCCAGTGAGGACACAGCGGGACACAGCAGGGGACACAGCGAGGACACAGCGGGGGACACAGCGGGGGACACAGCGGGACCCAGCAGGGAACCGATCGAGGACAGAGCGGGACACAGCGGGACACAGAGTCGATACAGCGGGGACACAGCGTTACAAGGCGTGGTACATAGCTGTGGAAACGGACACAGTCGGGGCACAGCCGGACTCAGCGGGACACAGTGGGACACAGCAGGGACAAAGCGTGAGATACAGCGGGGGACAGAGACGGAGACAGCAGGGGACACAGCGAGGAAACAGCAGGACACAGCGGTGACACAGCGGGGACTCAGCGGGGGACACAGCGGGGGACACAGCAAGGACAGAGCGGGACACAGTGGGGGACACAGCAAGACATAGCGGGGGACACAGCGGGGGAAACAGCGGGACACAGCGGGGACACCACGGGACACAGTGGGACACAGTGGGACACAGCGGGACACTGCGGGGACACAGCAGGACAAAGCGGGGGACACAGCGGGACAAAGCGGGGGACACAGTGGGACACAGCGGAGACAGAGAAGGGCCACAGCGGGACACAGCGGTGACACAGCTGGACACAGCGGGGTACACAGCGGGACACAGCGGGCACACAGATGGGACACAGCGGGACACAGCGGGACACAGCGGGGACAGAGCAGGACAAAGTTGGACACAGCGGGACACAGCGGGGGACACAGCGGGACACAGCGGGGGACCCAGCGAGGACAGCGGGGGACACAGCGGGGGACACAGCGGGACACAGCGGGGAACACAGCGAGGACACAGCGGGACACAGCGGGACACAGCATCGATACAGAGGGGACTCAGCGGAGGACACAGCGGGGGACACAGCGGGGGACAAAGTGGGACACCACGGGACACAGTGTGACACAGCGGGACATAGCGGGGACACTGCGGGGACACAGCAGGATAAAGCGGGGGAAACAGCGGGACACAGCGGGACACAGCGGGGGACACAACGGGGGACAGCGTAGACAGAGAAGGGCCAGAGCGGGACAGAGCGGGACACAGTTGGACACAGCGGGGTACACAGCGGGACACAGCGGGCACACCGGGTTACACAGCGGGACAAAGCGGGACACAGTGGGGACACAGTGGGACACAGCGGGACAAAGCGGGGGACACAGCGGGACACAGCGGGGGACACAGAGAGGACACATTGGGACACAGCGGGGGACACAGTGAGGACACAGCGGGACACACCCGGGGAAAAAGTGGGACACAGCGGGGACACAGCAGTGGACACAGCGGGACACAGCGGGGGACACAGCCGGACACAGCAGGGGAAACAGTGGGGGACACAGCGGGACACACTGGGACACAGCGCGGGACACATGGGGGACACAGCGGGACACAGCGGGGACACAGCGGGACTCAGCGGGGGACACAGCAGTATACAGCAGGACACAGTGGGGACACAGCAGGGACACAGCAGAAACACAGCTGGACAGAGCAGGGACACAGCTGGGGACACAACGGGACACATCTTGGGACACAGCGAGGACCCAGCGGAACACAGCGTGGGACACAGCGAGGACACAGCGGGACACAGCGGGACGCACCGGGGACATAGCAGTAGACACAGCGGGAACCAGTGGGGGACACAGCGGGACACAGCGGGGATACACCAGGGGACACAGCGGGGGACAAACTGGGACACCACGAGACACAGTGGGACACAGCAGGGACACAGCAGGGACACAACGGGGGACACAGCGAGGACACAGCGGGACACAGCGGGGACACTGCGGGAACATAGCGCTCACAGCGGGGTACACAGCGGGACACAGCAGAGTACACAGCTGGGGACACAAAGGGAGACATCGGGGGACACAGCGGGACCCAGCAGGACACAGCGTCGATACAGCGG
Source organism: Dipodomys ordii (assembly GCF_000151885.1). NCBI lineage: Eukaryota > Metazoa > Chordata > Mammalia > Rodentia > Heteromyidae > Dipodomys > Dipodomys ordii. The sequence goes on along the minus strand of NW_012289789.1, from coordinate 8,735 downwards.
GGACACCGCGGGACATAGTGGGGTACACAGCTGGGGACACAACGGGACACAGCAGTGGATACAGCAAGGACACAGCGGGACACAGCTGGGACACTGAGGGAACATAGAGGGACACAGCGGGTACACAGAGGGACACAGCGGGGGACACAGAGTGGTACACAGCGGGACACAGCTGGAAACATAGCGAGGTCACAGCGGGGGAAAAAGCGGGACAAAACGGGACACAGTGTGACACAGCGGGACAGAACTGTGACACAGCAGGGGCAAAGCGGGACAAAGCAGGGACACAGCGAGACACAGCGGGACACCGCGGGGTACACAGCGGGGGACAGCAGGGAACAGGGGACACAGCGGGACACAGCGGGGACACAACTGGACACAGCGGGACACAGCGGAACTCAGCGGGAGACACAGCAGTACACAGCGGGACACAGTGGGACACACCGGGGAGACAGCAGGGACACAGTGGGGGACAAAGCGGGACACAGCGGGTTAGAGCGGGGGACACAGCGGGACACAGCGGGAGACACAGAGGGGTACACAGCGGGACACAGCGGGGAACCCAGCGAGGACACAGCGGAACACAGCGGGACACAGGGTCGATACAGTGGGGACAGAGCGGGTCACAGCAAGGACACAGCGGGACACAGCGGGACACAGCGGGGGACACAGCGGGACACAGCGGGAATACAGCGGGGACTCAGCGGGGGACACAGCGGGACACAGCGGGGGACACAGCGAGACACGGCGGGGACAAAGCTGGACACAGCGGGATACACAGAGGGACACAGCAGGGACACAGCGGGGAAACAGCGTGACACAAAAGGACACAGCGAGACACAGCGGGGGACACAGCGAGGACACAGCTGCACACAGTGGGGGACACAGCAAGGACAGAGAGGGACACAGCGGGACACAGCGGGACACAGCGGGGGACACAGGAAGGACACAGAGGAGGACAGAGCGAGGACACATTGGGACACAGCGGGACTCAGCGGGGGACACAGCAGTACACAGCGGGACACAGCGGGACACAGCAGGGACACAGCAGGGACACAGCGGGGGACACAGCGGGACACACCGAGGGGAAACAGAGGGGTCCACAGCGGGACACAGCGGGGAAAGAAGTGAGGCCACAGCAGAACACAGCGTGGGACACAGCGAGGACACAGCGGGACACAGTGGGACACAGCGGCGACAAAGCAGTAGACACAGCGGGACACACTGGCGGACACAGCGGGACACAGCGTGGGACACAGGGAGGACACAGCGGGACCCAGCGGGACCCAGCGTCGATACTGCTGGGACACAGCGGGACACAGCGAGGTACACAGCTGGGGACACAACGGGACACAGCGGGGAACACAGGGAGGACATAGCGGGACTCAGCGGGACCCAGCGTCGTTACAGCGGGGACACAGCGGGACACACCGGGGTCCACAGCTGGGGACACAACGGGACACTGCGGGGGACACAGAGAGGACAAAGCGGGAAAGAGCGGTACACAGCGGGGACACTGCGGGAACATAGTGGGACACAGCGGGGTACACAGCGGGACACAGCGGTGACACAGAGGGGACTCAGCGGGACAAAGTGGGGGACACAGCGACACACAGCAGGACACAGCGGGGGACACAGCAGGGTACAGCGAGGGGCGAAAGCGAGACACAGCGGTGATACAGCTGGACACAACGGAGTACACAGCGGGACACAGCGGGCACACAGCGGGACACAGCAGGGACCGAGCTGGACATAGCGGGACACAGCGAAACACAGCGTGGGACACAGCGGGACACAGCGGGGGACCCAGCGAGGACACAGGGGGACACAGCGGGGAACACAGCGAGGACACAGCGGGACACAGCGGGACACAGCGTCGATACAGCGGGGACACAGCGTTACACAGTGTGGTACACAGCTGTGGACTCAACGGGACACAGTGGGGGCACAGCCGGACACAGCGGGACACAGTGGGACACAGCGGGGAAAAAGCGTGAGACACAGCAGGGGACAGAGAGGGTGACAGCAGGGGACACAGCGAGGAAACAGCGGGACACAGCGGTGACACAGCAGGGACTCAGGGGGTGACACAGCGGGACACAGCGGGGGACACAGCGGGACACAGCGCGGGACAAGGCGGGACACAGTGTGGGACAGAGCGTGGGACACAGCGAGACACAGCGGAGACAAAACTGGACACAGCGGGGTACACAGAGGGACACAGCAGGGACACAGCGGGAAAACAGCGTGACACAAAAGGACACAGCGGGACACAGCGGGGGACACAGCGAGGACACAGCGGCACACAGTGGGGGACACAGCAAGGATAGAGCGGGAAACAGCGGGGGACAGAGCAGCACATAGCGGGGGACAGAGAGGGACACAGCAGGACACAGCGGGGGACACAGGATGGACACAGCGGTACACAGCGGGGGACAGATCGAGGACACATTGGGACACAGCGGGGACACAGCGGGACTCAGCGGGGGACACAGCAGTACACAGCGGGACACCGCGGGACATAGCAGGGACACAACGCGGGACACAGTGGGACACAGCGGGGGACACAGAGGGGGACACAGTGGGGAAAAAAGCGAGGCCACAGCAGAACACAGCGTGGGACACAGCGAGAACACAGCGGGACACAGCGGGACACAGCGTCGATACAGCGGGGACACAGCGGTACACAGCAGGGACACTGCGGAAACATAGTTGGACACAGCGGGGTACACAGCAGGACACAGCGGGACACAGCTTGGGACACAGCGGGGACAAAGCGGCAGACAGCGGGGGACACAGCGAGGACACAGCGGAACACAGCGGCGACACAGAGGGGATTCAGCGGGACAAAGCGGGGGACACAGTGGGCCACAGAGGGACACAGCGGGGGACACAGCGGGGGACAGCGGAGACAGAGAGGGGCCAAAGCGAGACACAGCGGTGATACAGCTGGACACAACGGAGTACACAGTGGGACACAGCGGGCACACAGCGGGGACACAGCGGGACACAGCGGGACACAGCAGGGACACAGTGGGACACAGCGGGACAAAGCGTCGATACAGCGGGCACACAGCGTTACACAGCGTGGTACACAGCTGTAGACACAACGGGACTCAGTGGGGGCACAGCGGGACACAGTGGGACACAGCGGGGACAAAGTGTGAGACACAGCGGGGGACAGAGGTGGAGACAGCGGGGGACACAGCAAGGAAACAGTGGGACACAGCGGTGACACAGCGGGGACTCAGCGGGGGACACAGTGGGGGACAAAGAGGGACACCATGGATCACAGCGGGACACAGCGGGAAACAGCAGTGACCCTGCCTGGACACAGTGGGACACAGCGGGGGACACAGCAGGGGACAGTGGACACAGAGAGTGGCCACAGCGAGACAAGGAGGTGACATAGCTGGACACAGCGGGGTCCACAGCTGGACAAAGCGGGCACACACCGGGGACACAGCCAGATACAGCGGGACACAGCGGGGACACAGTGGGACACAGCGGGACAAAGCGGGCGACACAACGGGACACAGCAGGCTACACAACGCGACACAGCAGGCACACAGCGGGGACACAGCGGGACACAGAGGGACACAGCGGGTACAGAGCGGGACACAGCCGGACACAGCGGGACACAGTGGGGGACACAGCGGGACACAGTGGTGTACCCAGTGAGGACACAGCGGGACACAGCAGGGGTCACAGCGAGGACACAGCGGGGTACACAGCGGGGGACACAGCGGGACACAGCGGGGAACACAGCGAGGACACAGCGGGACACAGCGTAGATAAAGCGGGGACACAGCGTTACATAGTGTGGTACACAGCTGTGGACACAAGGGGACACAGTGGGGGCACAGCTGGGGACACAGCGAGCACACAGTGGGACACAGTGGGGGACACAGTGAGGACACAGAGGGACACAGCCGGGGAAAAAGAGGGACATAGTGGGGACACAGCAGTGGAGAAAGGGGGACACAGCGGGGGACACAGACGTACACAGCGGGGGAAACAGTGGGGGACACAGCGGGACACAATGGGACACAGCGGGGGACACATGGGGGACACAGCGGGACACAGCGGGGACACAGCGGGACTCAGCGGGGGACACAGCAGTATACAGCAGGACACAGCGGGGACACAGCAGGGACATAGCGGGGGACACAGCGGGACACAGCGGGACACAACGGGGAACACAGCGGGACACAGAGGGGGACACAGAGGGGTACACAGCGGGACACAGCTGGGAACACAGCGAGGACACAGCGGGACAAAGTGGGACACAGCGTCGTTACAGCGGGAACACAGCAGGACAGAGCGGGGACACAGCTGGGGACACAACGGGACATATCGCGGGACACAGCGAGGACCCAGCGGAACACAGCGTGGGACACAGTGAGGACACAGCGGGACACAGCAGGACACAGCGGGGACACAGCAGAAGACACAGCCTGAACCGTGGGGGACACAGCGGGACATAGCGGGGACTCACCGGGGGACACAGCGGGGGACAAACTGGGACACCACGGGACACAGTGGGAAACAGCGGGACACAGCGGGGACACTGCGGGAACATAACGGGACACAGTGGGGTACACAGCGTGACACAGCAGTGGACACAGCGGGGACACAACGGGACACAGCGGGGGACACAGCGAGGACACAGTGGGTCACAGCAGGACACAGCGTGGGACAAAGCAGGAGACAGCGGGGGACACAGTGAGGACACAGCTGGACACAGCGGGTACACAGCGGGACACAGCGGGGGACACAGAAGGGTACACAGCGGGACACAGGGAGAAACACAGCGAGGTCACAGCGGGGGCCAAAGCAGGACAACACGGGACACAGTGTGACACAGTGGGACACAGCGGAGACACTGCAGGGGCACAGCGGGAGAAAGCGGGCGACATAGCGGGACACAGCAGGACACAGCGGGGGACACAGTGGGGACACAGCGGGGGACACAGCTGGACACAGCGGGTCACAGCCGGGGATACTGCGGGACACAGCGGGGTACACAGAGGGGTACACAACGGGACACAGCCGGGAACACAGCGCGGACACAGCAGGACACACCGGGACACAGCGTCAATACAGCGGGGACAGAGCGGGTCACAGCAGGGACACAGCGGGACACAGCGGGGGACACAGCGGGACACAGCGGGGACACAGCGGGACACAGCGGGACACAGCGGGGGACATAGCGGAACACAGCTTGGGACACAGCGAGGACAAAGTGGGACACAGCGGGACACAGTGGGGACACAGCAGGGACACAGCAGGGACCCAGCGGGGGACACAGCGGGGTACACAGCGGGACACAACGGGGAACACAGCGAGGACACAGCGGGACCCAGCAGGACACAGCGTCGGTACAGCGGAGACACAGCGGGACACAGCGGGGTACACAGCTGGGGACACAACGGTACACAGCAGTGGACACAGCAAGGACACAGTGGGACACAGTGGGTACACTGCGGGAACATAGCGGGACACAGCGGGGTACAGAGCCGTACACAGCGGGGTCACAGAGTGGTACACAGCGGGACACAGTGGGAAACAACGAGGTCACAGCGGGGGACAAAACTGGACAACATGGGACACAGTGTGACACAGCAGGACACAGCGGGACACAGCGGGGGACACGGGGGGACAGCAGAGGACAAAGAGGTGACACAGCGGGACACAGCGGGGACACCGCTGGACACAGCAGGGTACACAGCGGGCACACAGTGGGGACACAGCGGGACACAGCGGGACACAGCGGGACACAGCGGGGACAGAGCAGGACAGAGCCTGACACAGCGAGGACATTGGGACACAGCGGGACACAGAGGAACTCAGCGGGAGACACAGTAGTACACAGGAGGACACAGTGTGACACAGCGGGGAGACAGCAGGGACACAGTGGTGGACACAGCGGGACACAGCAGGTCACAGCGGGGGACACAGCAGGACACAGCAGGGGACACAGAGGGGTACACAGCGGGACACAGCGAGGAACACAGCGCGGACACAGCGGGACAGAGCGGGACAAAGCGTCGATACAGCGGGCACAGAGCGGGTCACAGCAAGGACACAGCGGGACACAGCGGGACACAGTGGGGGACACAGGGGAACACAGCGGGAACACAGCGGGACACAGCAGTGGACACAGCGGGACACAGCGTGGGACACAGCAAGGACACAGCGGGACACAGCGGGACACAGTGGGACACAGCGGGGACACAACGGGACACAACGGGACACAGCGGGGGACACAGCGAGGACACAGCGGGTCACAGCGGGACACAGCGTGGGACAAAGCAGGAGACAGCGGGGGACACAGCGAGGACACAGCTGGACACAGCGGGGTACACAGCGGGACACAGCGGAGGACACAGAAGGGTACACAGTGGGACACAGAGAGAAACACAGCGAGGTCACAGCGGGGGCCAAAGCAGGACAACACGGGACACAGTGTGACACAGTGGGACACAGCAGGGACACTGCAGGGGCACAGCGGGGCAAAAGGGGCGACACAGCGGGACACAGTGGGACACAGCGGGGGAAACAGCGGGGGACAGCTGGGGACAGAGACAGGACACAGCGGGACACCGGGGGCACACAATGGGGACACAGCGGGGGACACAGCGGAACACAGCGAGTCACAGCCGGGGACACTGCGGGACACAGCGGGGGACACAGAGGGGTACACAGCGGGACACAGCCGGGAACACAGCGCGGACACAGTGGGACACACCGGGACACAGCGTCAATACAGCAGGGACAGAGCGGGTCACAGCAGGGACACAGCGGGACACAGCGGGGGACACAGTGCGACACAGCAGGGACACAGCGGGACACAGCGGGACACAGCGGGGGACACAGTGGAACACAGCTTGGGACACAGCGAGGACAAAGCGGGACACAGCGGGACACAGCGGGGACACACCAGGGGCACAGCAGGGACACAACGGCGGACACAGCGGGGGACTCAGCGGGACACAACGGGGAACACAGCTGGGGACACAACGGGACACAGCAGTGGACACAGCAAGGACACAGCGCGACACAGCGGGGACACTGCGGGAACATAGAGGGACACAGCGGGATACCGAGCGGAACACAGCGGGGTCACAGAGTGGTACACAGCGGGACACAGCGGGAAACACAACGAGGTCACAGCGGGGGACAAAGCGGGACAACACGGGACACAGTGTGACACAGCGGGACACAGTGGGACACAGCGGGACACAGCGGGGGACACAGCGGGGGACAGAGAGGGGACACAGCGGGACACAGCAGGTACACAGCTGGACACAGCGGGGTACACAGAGGGACACAGCGGGCACACAGTGGGGACACAGCGGGACACAGCGGGACACAACGGGACACAGCGGGGACACAGTGGGACACAGCGGGACAAAGCGGCAGACACAGCGGGACACAGCAGGCACACAGCGGGGACACAGCGGGACACAGCGGGACACAGCGGGGACAGAGCGGGACACAGCCGGACACAGCGGGACACAGCAGGGGACACAGCGGGACACAGTTGGGGACCCAGTGAAGACACAGCGGGACACAGCAGGGGACACAGCGAGGACACAGCGCGGGACACAGCGGGGGACACAGCGGGACACAGCGGGAAACACAGCGAGGACACAGCGGGACACAGCGTCGATACAGCGGGGACACAGCGTTACACAGCGTGGTACACAGCTTTGGACACAACGGGACACAGTGGGGGCACAGCTGGACACAGCGGGACACAGTGGGACACAGCAGGGACAAAGCGTGAGACACAGCGGGGGACAGAGAGGGAGAAAGCAGGGGACACAGGGAGGACACAGCGGGACACAGCGGTGACACAATGGGGACTCAGCGGGGGACACAGCGGGACACAGCGGGGGACACTGCGGGACACAATGTGGGACAGAGCGTGGGACAAGGCGAGACACAGCGGGTACAAAGCTGGACACAGCGGGATACACAGAGGGACACAGCAGGGACACAGCGGGGAAACAGCGTGACACAAAAGGACACAGCTGGACAAAGCGGGGGACACAGCAGTACACAGCGGCACACAGTTGGGGACACAGCAAGGACAGAGCGGGACACAGCGGGGGACAAAGCGGGACATAGCGGGGGACACAGCGGGGACACAGCGGGACACAGCGGGACACAGCATGGGACACAGGAAGGACACAGCGGTACACAGCGGGGGACAGAGCGAGGACACATTGGGAACACAGCGGGGACACAGCGGGACTCAGAGGGGAACACAGCAGTACACAGCGGGACACAGCGGGACACAGAGGGGAAAGAGCATGGACACAGCGGGGGACACAGAGAGACACAGCGGGGGACACAGAGGGGTACACAGCGGGACACAGCAGGGAAAAAAGCGAGGCCACAGCGGAACACAGCGTGGGACACAGCGAGGACACAGCGGGATACAGCGGGACACAGTGGGGACAAAGCAGTAGACACAACGGGACACAATGGCGGACACAGCGGGACACAGCAGGGGACACAGGGAGGACACAGCGGGACCCAGCGGGACCCAGCCTCGATACAGCGGGGACACAGCGAGGTACACAGCTGGGGACACAACAGGACACAGCGGGGGACACAGCGAGGACACAGCGGGACACAGCGGGACACTGCGGGAACATAGCGGGACACAGCGGGGTACAGAGCGGTACACAGCGGAACACAGCTGGGGACATAGAGGGGGCATG
>NW_012289788.1:0-3312 GCF_000151885.1 Dipodomys ordii | reverse complement strand
TATGATGAAAAATTAAATCTGAAAAGAATCCACACAGAACTAAAAATGGCAAAACTCCATGCTCTGGATGGAAAGAATACATCGTGAAAATGACCATACTTCCCAAGGCTATCTACAAATTCAATGCAATACCTATCAAAATTCCAACTCATTCTTCAAGGAAATAGAAGAGGCAATCCAAAAATTCATATGGAACAATAAAAGACCCCAAATAGCAAAAACGCTCCTCAACATAAAGAACACTGCAGGAGGAATATCAATACCAAATTTCAAACTCTACTATAAAGCCATAGTAATTAAACAGCTTGCTATTGGCATAAGAACAGACCTCAGGACCAATGGAATAGAATTGAAAACCCAGAAATGAACCTACAGACCTATAGCCATCTAATCTTCGAAAAGGGAGCTAAAACAATAGAATGGAAGAAAGACAGCCTCTTCAGTAAATGGTGCTGGCAAAATTGGTTAACTACTTGTAGAAAACTAAAGCTAGATCCTTATATATCATCACCCTGCACAAGAATCAACTCCAAATGGATCAAAGACCTTGAACTCAAAGCAGACACTCTGAAAACATTACAGGATGGAATAGGAGAAACCATAGGTCTCCTTGGCTCAGGCCGAAATTTTCTTAATAGAGACCCGGAAACACAACAAATCAAAGAAAGGTTGGACAAATGGGATTGCATAAAGTTGCAGAGCTTCTGCAGGGCAAATGACATAGTTAGCAAGATCAATAGAAAGTCCACGGATTGGGAGAAGATCTTTACTAGCCATACAACCGACAAGGGTCTCATATCTAAAATATAATTAGAACTCAAAAAATCAAACCCCCCAACAACAAATCCGCAAAGAAACAACTGCCCAATAAATAAGTGGGCGAAAGACTTAAAGAGAAACTTCTCTGAAGAAGAAAGAAGGATGGCCAATAGACACATGAAGAAATGTTAAACAGCCCTATCCATAAAAGAAATGCAAATCAAAACAACATTGAGATATCACCTCACCCCAGTTAGAACGGCAAAAATCAAGAACTCTAACAACAACAGATGCTGGAGGGGATGTGGACAGAAAGGAACCTTACTTCATTGTTGGTGGGAATGTAAACTTGTTCAACCACTTTGGAAAGCAGTATGGAGGTTCCTCAAAAGACTTCACATAGAACTCCCCTATGACCCAGCAATCCCACTTTTGGGCATTTACCCAAATGTTTACAAACAAGACCACACTAAAGCTACCAGCACAACTATGTTTATTGCAGCATTATTTACCATAGCTAAGATCTGGAACCAACCCAGATGCCCCTCAGTAGATGAATGGATCAAGAAAAATGTGGTATATATACACAATGGAATTCTATGCCTCCATCAGAAAGAATGACATTGCCCTATTTGTTAGGAAATGGAAAAAATTATATTAAGTGAAGTAAGCCAGGCCCAAAGAAACATAGGTCCCATGGTTTCCCTTATTTGCAATATCTAGTATATGTATGAGTCAAGCGGAAAAGGTCAGATAATGTGATGTCAGGAAAATGAACCCTTAGATATATATTTTAATGTTTTTTCTTTCATGCATGTGTTTCTAATGCATTTATAAGATTATCTCTTTGTTGCTTTGTATGTCCCTCCCCCACAGTATAACCCCTGCTTTCACTATATTTGATGTCAGTATAACTTGTTGAGGAGATGGGGAAAAACCAGTTGTTTAAGGATACAGGTGGATCTGATGCAACAATGAGAAGTACAAGTTGTCATGTCCAAAACGAGCTTTACAATGTCGTTGCGGGGGGGGGGGAAGAGGGGAATGGGGGGATAGGAGAAGGATTGGGATGGGGGGAGGGGGGAGGCTGGGAAGGGATGGGAAGGGTAAACAAAGGAGGAGGCTGCAATGCTTGGTAAGAAATGTACGCATTATCCTGCCCATGCAATTGTAACCCCTCTGTACAGTATGTTCACAAATAAAATAAAATTAAATTAAAAAGAAAAAGAAAAAAAAACTTGTACGGGGGGAAAAAAAAAAGAAATGTACGCATTATCCCGCCCATGTAATTGTAACCCCTCTGTACAGTATGTTCACAAATTAAATTAAATTTTAAAAAAACCACTCAGAAAACCGGAAGTGGTGCTGTGGCTCAAGTGGTAGAGCACTTGCCTTGAGCTGAAGAGCTCAGGGATAGCTCACAGGCCCAGAGTTCAAGCGCCACAACCAACAACAACAAGAACAAAAAAGTCAAATACTGCTCAGCACAGGTAGCTTATACCTGAAATCCTAGCTACTCAGGAGGTTGACATCTGAGGCTGCAGGACATAGCCAGCCCAGGCAGGAAAGTCTGTGAGACTCTTACCTCCAATTAGCTAGCAAAAAAAAACCCAGAAGTGGGTCTGTGACTCAAGTGGTGAAGCACCAACTTGGAGCAAAAAAGCTCAGTGACAATGCCCAGACCTGAGTTTAAGCACCACAACAGGCACAAAAGAAGAAGAAGGGAAAAAAAAAAGAAAAATGTCAAATACTAAAGCCACCATAAAGAAATAATCCATTCCATTCCATCTAGCTTTTCTCCATATCTTCATAGCATCAACCTAGATGCGTGGTTTTCTTTAGTCAGAAGCCAGCTCACCCTCTGTCATGAAGACAGTGTGCCTAGATGCTGTTCATAGGTGTCTTTAGTTTCAGGAGATTTCTCTGTCCCGTTGTAATACCTTGGCAGTCCATACATATTCGGGAGTGAAGTTGATGTCAGTGCCTAATAATTTTCTTTTTCTGTTCTATCAACAAATGGTAAGGATAAATGCTTTGTATAAAGGCGGATGGAGAAAGGCCTTCTGTGTTCACTGCAACATGTCAAAAGCTTGGCAGACGCCTCAGATAGGCTGACACCTAGAAAACGCCGGACACATTGAAAAGCTGGGGCATTTTTAGAGCAACCAGAGAACTGAGGTCGCAGGACACCTGCCACTCCAAACCTGAGCGGCCAACAGATCCAGAGAGGTGCGGGAACCCATGGCTGTGTCCACGGATCGGAGCAACAGAAGCTGGAACTCACAGGACAGGCACTTAACTGGTCAGGGGGGTGACCTGCTTCGCTTAGTCTCGGGCAAGCATGAGTAAAGCTCGCCTGGAAGCTGCAGCCCTGAGGGACTCCACAGGTCATGAGCTTCCCAGGGGAGACCCCCAGGAGCCCACCCTGAGGAGCCCAGAAGCATCCGCTCCAAACTTGTGGCAAAAGAAAGAATACTCATCACACAATGAGCCAACCACAACAACTTCACAACGCTCCATTGCATTCCTTCAAAATAACACAATACAGTGTGA